>NC_053024.1:620019848-620158228 GCF_003073215.2 Triticum urartu
GGATGCCCCGGAAGGCATCCCCTCTTTCGTCTACTTCTATCGGTAACTTTACTTGGAGCTATATTTTTATTTGCCACATGATATGTGTTTTGCTTGGAGCATCTTGTATGATTTGAGTCTTTGATTGTTAGTTTACCACAATCATCCTTGCTGTACACACCTTTTGAGAGAGCCATACATGATTTGGAATTTGTTAGAATACTCTATGTGCTTCGCTTATATCTTTTGAGTTATATAATTTTGCTCTAGTGCTTCGCTTATATCTTTTAGAGCACGGTGATGGATTTGTTTTATAGAAACTATTGATCTCTCATGCTTCACTTAGATTATTTTGAGAGTCTTAATAGCATGGTAATTTTCTTAAAATCCTAATATGCTAGGTATTCAAAGTTAGTAAAATTTCCTTAAGAGTGCTTTGAATACTAAGAGAAGTTTGATGCTTGATGATTGTTTTAAGATATGGAGGTAATAATATCAAAGTCGTGCTAGTTGAGTAGTTGTAAAATTGAGAAATACTTGTGTTGAAGTTTGCAAGTCCCGTAGCATGCACGTATGGTAAATGTTATGCAACAAATTTGAAATATGAGGTGTTATTTGATTGTCTTCCTTATGAGTGGCGGTCGGGGACGAGCGATGGTCTTTTCCTACCAATCTATCCCCCTAGGAGCATGCGCATAGTACCGAGGTTTTTGATGACTTGTAGATTTTTGCAATAAGTATGTTAGTTCTTTATGACTAATGTTGAGTCCATGGATTATACGCACTGTCACCCTTCCATCCTTGCTAGCCTCTTCGCTACTGTGCATTGCCCTTTCTCACATTGAGAGTTGGCGCAAACTTCGCCGGTCCATCCAAACCCCGTGATATGATACGCTCTTTCACACATAAACCTCCTTATATCTTCCTCAAAACAGCCACCATACCTGTTGGAAATATGCCCTAGAGGCAATAATAAAAGCATTATTATTATATTTCCTTGTTCATGATAATTGTCTTTATTCATGCTATAATTGTGTTATCCGGAAATCGTAATACATGTGTGAATAATAGACACCAACATGTCCCTAGTAAGCCTCTAGTTGACTAGCTCGTTGATCAACAGATAGTCATGGTTTCCTGACTATGGACATTGGTTGGAAATATGCCCTAGAGGCAATAATAAAAGCATTATTATTATATTTCTTTGTTCATGATAATTGTCTTTATTCATGCTATAACTGTATTATCCGGAAATCGTAATACACGTGTGAATACATAGACCATAATATGTCCCTAGTAAGCCTCTAGTTGACTAGCTCGTTGATCAACAGATAGTCATGGTTTCCTGGCTATGGACATTGGATGTCATTGATAACGGGATCACATCATTAGGAGAATGATGTGATGGACAAGACCCAATCCTAAGCATAGCACAAAGATCGTGTAGTTCGTTTGCTAGAGCTTTTCCAATGTCAAGTATCTTTTCCTTTGACCATGAGATCGTGTAACTCCCGGATACCGTAGGAGTGCTTTGGGTGTATCAAACGTCACAACGTAACTGGGTGACTATAAAGGTGCATTACAGGTATCTCCGAAAGTGTCTGTTGGGTTGACACGGATCGAGACTGGGATTTGTCACTCTATAACAGGAGAGGTATCACTGGGCCCACTCGGTAATGCATCATCATTATGAGCTCAAGGTGACCAAGTGGTTGATCACGGGATCATGCATTACGGTACGAGTAAAGTGACTTGCCGGTAACGAGATGAACAAGGTATTGGGATACCGACGATCGAGTCTCGGGCAAGTAACATACCGATTGACAAAGGGAATTGTATACGGGGTTGATTAATCCTCGACATCGTGGTTCATCCGATGAGAGCATCGTGGAGCATGTGGGAGCCATCATGGGTATCCAGATCCCGCTGTTGGTTACTGACCGGAGAGTCGTCTCGGTCATGTCTGCTTGTCTCCCGAACCCGTAGGGTCTACACACTTAAGGTTCGGTGACGCTAGGGTTATGAAGATATGTATATGCAGTAATCCCGAATGTTGTTCGGAGTCCCGGATGAGATCCCGGACGTCACGAGGAGTTCCGGAATGGTCCGGAGGTAAAGAATTATATATAGGAAGTGCTGTTCGGCCATCGGGACAAGTTTCGGGGTTATCGGTATTGTACCGGGACCACCGGAGGGGTCCCGGGGGCCCACCGGGTGGGGCCACCTGTCCCGGGGGCCACATGGGCTGTAGGGGGTGCGCTTGGCCTACATGGGCCAAGGGCACCAGCCCTACTAGGCCCATGCGCCTAGGGTTTCCACACGGAGGAGTCCAAGTGGTGGAAGGCACCGAGGTGCCTTGGGGGGGAGGGAAACCCTCCCCTGGCCGCCGCACCTAGGAGATTGGATCTCCTAGGCTGCGCACCACCCCCCCTTGGCCCTCCTATATATAGTGGGGGAGAGGAGGGATTTCATACCTCAGCCTTTGGTGCTTCCTCTCTCCCCGTTACGTCTCTCTCTCGTAGTATAGGCGAAGCCCTGCTACTGTGACGCCCTGCATCCATCACCACGCCGTCGTGTTTGGATCTTCATCAACCTTCTCTTCCCCCTTGCTGGATCAAGAAAGGAGGAGACGTCATCCGTTCCTACGTGTGTTGAACGCGAGAGCCACCGTCCGTTCGGTTGATCATCAGTGATTTGAATCACGTCGTGTTCGACTACATCATCCCCATTCTTGAACGCTTCCGCTCGCATCTACAAGGTACGTAGATGCATCTAATCACTCGTTGCTAGATGAACTCCTAGATGGATCTTGGTGAAACCGTAGGAAAATTTTTGTTTTCTGCAACGTTCCCCAACAGTGGCATCATGAGCTAGGTCTATGCGTAGTTCTCTTGCACGAGTAGAACACAAAGTAGTTGTGGGCGTTGATTTTGTTCAATATGCTTGCCGTTACTAGTCTTATCTTGATTCGGCGGCATCGTGGGATGAAGCGGCCCGGACCAACCTTACACGTACTCTTACGTGAGACCGGTTCCACCGACTGCATGCACTAGTTGCATAAGGTGGCTAGCGGGTGTCTGTCTCTCCTACTTTAGTCGGATTGGATTCGATGAAAAGGGTCCTTATGAAGGGTAAATAGCAATTGGCATATCACGTTGTGGTTTTGCGTAGGTAAGAAACGTTCTTGCTAGAAACCCATAGCAGCCACGTAAAACATGCAAACAACAATTAGAGGACGTCTAACTTGTTTTTGCAGGGTATGCTATGTGATGTGATATGGCCAAAAGGATGTGATGAATGATATATGTGATGTATGAGATTGATCATGTTCTTGTAATAGGAATCACGACTTACATGTCGATGAGTATGATGATCTACAAGGATGATCATGGAGCCCCAAGATGGAGATCAAAGGAGCTATGTGATATTGGCCATATCATGTCACTATCATTATTTGATTGCATGTGATGTTTATCATGTTTTGCATCTTGTTTACTTAGTACGACGGTAGTAAATAAGATGATCCCTTACAACAATTTCAAGAAGTGTTCTCCCCTAACGTGCACCGTTGCTACAGTTCGTCGTTTCGAAGCATCACGTGTTAATCGGGTGTGATAGATCCTTTCGTTCACATACAACGGGTGTAAGAAGTTTTACACATGCAAAAACACTTAGGGTTAACTTGACGAGCCTAGCATGTGAAGACATGGCCTCGGAACACAGAGACCGAAAGGTCGAACACGAGTCGTATGGAAGATATGATCAACATGAAGATGTTCACCGGCGATGACTAGTCCGTCTCACGTGTTAATCAGACATGGCCTAGTCGACTCGGATCGTGTAACACTTAGATGACTGGAGGGATGTCTATCTGAGTGGGAGTTCATTAATAATTTTGATTAGATGAACTTAATTATCATGACCTTAGTCTAAAATCTTTACAATATGTCTTGGTAGAATCAAATGGCCACGTTGTATTCAATTCAACATGTTCCTAGAGAAAACCAAGCTGAAAGACGATGGCAGCAACTATACGGACTGGGTCCGGAACCTGAGGATCATCCTCATAGCTGCCAAGAAAGATTATGTCCTACAAGCACCGCTAGGTGACGCACCCGTCCCACAGAACCAAGACGTTATGAACGCTTGGCAGACACGTGGTGATGATTACTCCCTCGTTAGTGCGGCATGCTTTACAGCTTAGAGCCGGGGCTCCAAAAGAGTTTTAAGAGACAAGGAGCATATGAGATGTTCGAAGAGCTGAAAATGGTTTTTCAAGCTCATGCCCGAATCGAGAGATATGAGGTCTCCGACAAGTTCTTCAGCTGTAAGATGGAGGAAAATAGTTCTGTCAGTGAGCACATACTCACTATGTCTGGGTTACATAACCGCTTGACTCAGCTGGGAGTTAATCTCCCGGATGACGCGGTCATTGACAGAATCCTCCAGTCGCTTCCACCAGCTACAAGAGCTTTGTGATGAACTTCAATATGCAGGGGATGGAAAAGACCATTCCTGAGTGTATTTGCAATGCTGAAATCAGCAGAGGTAGAAGTCAAGAAGGAACATCAAGTGTTGATGATGAATAAAACCACTAAGTTCAAGAAGGGCAAGGGTAAAAAGAACTTCAAGAAGGACGGCAAGGAAGTTGCTGCGCCCGGCAAGCAAGCTGTCGGGAAGAAGTCAAAGAATGGACCCAAGCCTGAGACAGAGTGCTTTTATTGCAAAGGGAAGGGTCACTGGAAGCGGAACTGCCCCAAATACTTAGCGGACAAAAGGCCGGCAACACCAAAGGTATATTTGATATACATGTGAATTGATGTGTACTTTACCAGTACTCGTAGTAAGTCCTGGGTATTTGATACCGGTGCCGTTGCTCATATTTGTAACTCACAGGAGCTGCGGAATAAACGGAAACTGGCGAAGGACGAGGTGACGATGCGCGTCGGGAATGGTTCCAAGGTCGATGTGATCGTCGGCACGCTACCTCTACATTTTCCTACGGGATTAGTTTTGAACCTCAATAATTGTTATTTAGTGCCATCTTTGAGCATGAACATTGTATCAGGATCTTGTTTAATTCGAGATGGCTACTCATTTAAATCCGAGAATAATGGTTGTTCTATTTATATGAGAGATATATTTATGGTCATGCTCCGATGGTGAATGGTTTATTCTTATGAATCTCGAGCGTAATTGCTACACATATTCAATAGTGTGTTACCAAAAGATGTAAAGTTGATAATGATAGTCCCACATACTTGTGGCACTGCCGCCTTGGTCACATAGGTGTCAAACGCATGAAGAAGCTCCATGCAGATGGACTTTTAGAGTCTCTTGATTATGAATCATTTGACACGTGCGAAACCATGCCTCATGGGTAAAATGACCAAGACTCCGTTCTCAGGAACAATGGAGCGAGCAACCAACTTATTGGAAATCATACATACTGATGTGTGCGGTCCAATGAGTGTTGAGGCTCGCGGTGGCTATCGTTATGTTTTGTGGCACTGCCGCCTTGGTCTCATTGGTGTCAAACGCATGAAGAAACTCCATGCAGATGGACTTTTGGAGTCTCTTGATTATGAATCATTTGACACGTGCGAACCATGCCTCATGGGTAAAATGACCAAGACTCCATTCTCCGGAACAGTGGAGCGAGCAACCAACTTATTGGAAATCATACATACTAATGTGTGCGGTCTAATGAGCGTTGAGGCTCGCGGTGGCTATCGTTATGTCCTCACCCTCACTGATGACTTAAGTAGATATGGGTATGTCTACTTAATGAAACACAAGTATGAGACCTTTGAAAAGTTCAAGGAATTTCAGAGTGAGGTTGAGAATCAACGTGACAGGAAAATCAAGTTCTTACGATCAGATCGTGGGGGGGGGAATATTTGAGTCACAAATTTGGCACACACTTAAGGAAATGTGGAATAGTTTCACAACTCACGCCGCCTGGAACACCACAGCGTAATGGTGTGTCCGAACGTCGTAGTCGCACCCTATTGGATATGGTACGATCTATGATGTCTCTTACCGATCTACCGCTATCATTTTGGGGTTATGCTATAGAGACTGCCGCATTCACTTTAAATAGGGCTCCGTCGAAATCCGTTGAGACGACACCGTATGAATTGTGGTTTGGCAAGAAACCTAAGCTGTCGTTTCTGAAAGTTTGGGGATGTGATGCTTATGTCAAGAAACTTCAACCTGAAAAGCTCGAACCCAAATCGGAAAAATGCGTCTTCATAGGATACCCTAAAGAAACTATTGGTATACCTTCTATCTTAGATCCAAAGGCAAGACATTTGTTGCCAAGAATGGATCCTTTCTAGAGAAAGAGTTTCTCTCAAAAGAAGTAAGTGGGAGGAAAGTAGAACTTGGTGAAGTATTGCCTGTTGAACCGGAGAGTGGCGCAGCTTAAGAAATTGTTCCTGAGGTGTCTGCACCGACTAGGGAGGAAGTTAATGATGATGATCATGAAACTTCAGATCAAGTTGCTACTGAACTTCGAAGGTCCACAAGGACGCGTTCCGCACCAGAGTGGTACGGCAACCCTGTCCTGGAAATCATGTTGTTGGACAATGGTGAACCTTCGAACTATGAAGAAGCGATGGCGGGCCCAGATTCCGACAAATGGCTGGATGCCATGAAATCCGAGATAGGATCCATGTATGAAACGAAGTATGGACTTTGACTGACTTGCCCGTTGATCGGCGAGCCATAGAAAATAAATGGATATTTAAGAAGAAGACAGACGCGGATGGTAATGTGACCATCTATAAAGCTCGGCTTGTCGCTAAGGGTTATCGACAAGTTCAAGGGGTTGACTATGATGAGACTTTCTCACCCGTAGCGAAGCTGAAGTCCGTCCGAATCATGTTAGCAATTGCCGCATTCTATGATTATGAGATATGGCAAATGGACGTCAAAACGGCATTCCTTAATGGTTTCCTTAAGGAAGAATTGTATATGATGCAGCCGGAAGGTTTTGTCGATCCTAAGAATGCTGATAAGGTGTGCAAGCTCCAACGCTCGATTTATGGGCTGGTGCAAGCATCTCAAAGTTGGAACATTCATTTTGATGAGATGATCAAAGCGTTTGGGTTTACGCAGACTTATGGAGAAGCCTGCAATTACAAGAAAGTGAGTGGGAGCTCCGTAGCATTTCTCATATTGTATGTGGATGACATACTATTGATGGGAATTGATATAGAATTCTTGGAAAGCATAAAGGCCTACTTGAACAAGTGTTTTTCAATGAAGGACCTTGGAGAAGCTGCTTATATATTAGGCATCAAGATCTATAGAGATAGATCGAGACGCCTCATTGGTCTTTCATAAAGTACATACCTTGACAAGATATTGAAGAAGTTCAATATGGATCAGTCCAAGAAGGGGTTCTTGCCTGTATTGCAAGGTATGAGATTGAGCACAGCTCAATGCCCAACCACGGCAGAAGATAGAGAAAAGATGAGTGTCATCCCCTATGCCTCGGCCATAGGGTCTATCATGTATGCCATGCTGTGTACCAGACCTGATGTAAACCTTGCCGTAAGTTTGGTAGGAAGGTACCAAAGTAATCCCGGCATGGAACACTAGACAATGGTTAAGAATATCCTGAAGTACTTGAAAAGGACTAAGGATATGTTTCTCGTGTATGGAGGTGACGAAGAGCTCGTCGTAAAGGGTTACGTCGATGCTAGCTTCGACACAGATCTGGATGACTCTAAGTCACAAACTGGATACGTGTATATTTTGAATGGTGGGGCAATCAGCTGGTGCAGTTGCAAGCAAAGCGTCGTGGCGGGATCTACATGTGAAGCGGAGTACATGGCAGCCTCGGAGGCAGCACAAGAAGCAATCTGGGTGAAGGAGTTCATTACCGACCTAGGAGTTATTCCCAATGCGTCGGGCCCGATGACTCTCTTCTGTGACAACACTGGAGCTATTGCCCTTGCCAAGGAGCCCTGGTTTCACAGGAAGACCAGGCATATCAAGCGTCGCTTCAACTCAATTCGTGAAAATGTTCAAAATGGAGACATAGATATTTGCAAAGTGCATACAGACCTGAATGTCGCAGATCCGTTGACTAAACCTCTTCCTCGAGCAAAACATGATCAACACTAGAACTCTATGGGTGTTCGATTCATCACAATGTAACTAGATTATTGACTCTAGTGCAAGTGGGAGACTGTTAGAAATATGCCCTAGAGGCAATAATAAAATGATTATTATTATATTTCCTTGTTCATGATAATTGTCTATTGTTCATGCTATAATTGTGTTATCCGGAAATCACAATGCGTGTGTGAATACATAGACCATAACATGTCCCTAGTAAGCCTCTAGTTAACTAGCTCGTTGATCAATAGATAGTCATGGTTTCCTGACTATGGACATTGGATGTCATTGTTAACGGGATCACATCATTAGGAGAATGATGTGATGGACAAGACCCAATCCTAAGCATAGCACAAGATCGTGTAGTTCGTTTGCTAGAGCTTTTCCAGAGTCAAGTATCATTTCCTTAGACCATGAGATCATGTAACTCCCGGATGCCGTAGGAGTGCTTTGGGTGCACCAAACGTCACAACGTAACTGGGTGACTATAAAGGTATACTACAGGTATCCCAGAAAGTATCTGTTGGGCTGACACGGATCGAGACTGGAATTTGTCACTCCGTATGACGGAGAGGTATCTCTGGGCCCACTCGGCAATGCATCATCATAATGAGCTCAATGTGACCAAGTGTTTGGTCACGGGATCATGCATTACGGTACGAGTAAAGTGACTTGCCATTAACGAGATTGAACGAGGTATTGGGATACCGATGATCGAATCTCGGGCAAGTAACGTACCGATTGACAAAGGGAATTGTATACAGGATTGATTGAATCCTCGACATCGTGGTTCATCCGATGAGATCATCATGGAACATGTGGGAGCCAACATGGGTATCCAGATCCCGCTGTCGGTTATTGACCAGAGAGTCGTCTCGGTCATGTCTACGTGTCTCCCGAACCCGTAGGGTCTACACACTTAAGGTTCGGTGACGCTAGGGTTGTAGAGATATTAGTATGCGGTAACCCAAAAGTTGTTCGGAGTCCCGGATGAGATCCCGGACGTCACGAGGAGTTCCGGAATGGTCCGGAGGTGAAGATTTATATATAGGAAGTCCAGTTTCGGCCATCGGGAAAGTTTCGGGGGTAATCGGTATTGTACCGGGACCACCGGAAGGGTCCCGGGGGTCCACCGGGTGGGGCCACCTATCCCGGAGGGCCCCATGGGCTGAAGTGGGAGGGGAACCAGCCCCTGGTGGGCTGGTGTGCCCCCATGGGCCTCCCCCTGCGCCTAAGGTTGGAAACCATAGGGGTGGGGGGCGCCCCACTTGGCTTGGGGGGCAAGTCCCCCCCTTGGCCGCCGCCCCCCCTTGGAGATCCCATCTCCTAGGGCCGGCGCCCCCCCTAGGGGCCCTATATATAGTGGGGGGAGGGAGGGCAGCCGCACCAAGTCTCTGGCGCCTCCTCTCCCCACGTAACACCTCTCTCTCTCTCTCTCTCTCTCTCTCTCGTTGGAGCTTGGCGAAGCCCTGCCGAGATCACCGTTGCTTCCACCACCACGCCGTCGTGCTGCTGGATCTCCATCAACCTCTCCTTCCCCTTGCTGGATCAAGAAGGAGGAGACGTCTTCCCAACCGTATGTGTGTTGAACGCGGAGGTGCTGTCCGTTCGGCGCTAGGTCATCGGTGATTTGGATCACGACGAGTACGACTCCATCAACCCTATTCTCTTGAACGCTTCCGCTCGCGATCTACAAGGGTATGTAGATGCACTCCCCTCTCCCTCGTTGCTAGATGACTCCATAGATTGATCTTGGTGATGCGTAGAAAATTTTAAAATTCTGCTACGTTCCCCATCAATTTATGTATTGATTGCCTTCCTTATGAGTGGCGGTCGGGGACGAGCGATGGTCTTTTCCTACCAATCTATCCCCCTAGGAGCATGCGCGTAGTACTTTGTTTCAATAACTAATAGATTTTTGCAATAAGTATGTGAGTTCTTCATGACAAATGTTGAGTCCATGGATTATACACACTTTCCTTCCTTCCACCATTGCTAGCCTCTCTAATACCGCGCACCTTTCGCCGGTATCATACACCTACCATATACCTTCCTCAAAACAGCCACCATACCTACCTATTATGGCATTTCCATAGCCATTCCGAGATATATTGCCATGCAACTTTCCACCGTTCCGTTTATTATGACACACTCCATCATTGTCATATTGCTTAGCATGATCATGTAGTTGAAATAGTATTTGTGGCAAAGCCACCATTCATAATTCTTTTATACTTGTCACTCATGCATCATTGCATATCTCGGTACATCGCCGGAGGCATTCACATAGAGTCATATTTTGTTCTAAGTATCGAGTTGTAATTGTTGAGTTGTAAGAAAAATAAAAGTGTGATGATCATCATTATTAGAGCATTGTCCCAGTGAGGAAAGGATGATGGAGACTATGATTCCCCCACAAGTCGGGATAAGACTCTGGACGAAAAATAAATAAAAGAGGCCAAAGAAGCCCAAATAAAAAAAGAGAAAAGAGGCCATAAAAAAAGAGAAAGGCCCAAATAAAAAAATAAAAAATAAAAAATAAAAAATGAGAGAAAAAGAGAGAAGGGGCAATGCTACTATCCTTTTACCACACTTGTGCTTCAAAGTAGCACCATGATCTTCATGATAGAGAGTCTCATATGTTGTCACTTTCATATAGTAGTGGGAATCTTTCATTACAGAACTTGGCTTGTATATTCCAATGATGGGCTTCCTCAAAATGCCCTAGGTCTTCGTGAGCAAGCAAGTTGGATGCACACTCACTAGTTTCTTTTATTGAGCTTTCATACACTTATAGCTCTAGTGCATCCGTTGCATGGCAATCCCTACTCACTCACATTGATATCTATTGATGGGCATCTCCATAGTCCGTTGATACGCCTAGTTGATGTGAGACTATCTTCTCCTTTTTGTCTTCTCCACAACCACCATTCTATTCCACCTATAGTGTTATGTCCATGGCTCACGCTCATATATTGCGTGAAGATTGAAAAAGTTTGAGAACATCAAAATTATGAAACAATTGCTTGGCTTGTCATCGGGGTTGTGCATGATTTAAATACTTTGTGTGGTGAAGATGGAGCATAGCCAGACTATATGATTTTGTAGGGATAGCTTTCTTTGGCCATGTTATTTTGAGAAGACATGATTGCTTCGTTAGTATGCTTGAAGTATTATTATTTTTATGTCAATATGAACTTTTGTCTTGAATCTTTCGGATCTGAATATTCATACCACAATTAAGAAGAATCACATTGAAATTATGCCAAGTAGCACTCCGCATCAAAAATTCTGTTTTTATCATTTACCTACTCGAGGACGAGCAGAAATTAAGCTTGGGGATGCTGATACGTCTCCAATGTATCTATAATTTTTGATTGCTCCATGCTATATTATCTACTGTTTTGAATGTTGATGGACTTTATTATACACTTTTATATCATTTTGGGACTAACCTATTAACCCAGAGCCCAGTGCCAGTTTCTGTTTTTACCCTGTTTTAGGGTTTCGAAGAAAAGGAAAATCAAACGGAGTCCAATTGACCTGAAACTTCACGGAACTCATTTTTGGAAGGAAAGAAGCCCAGAAGACTTGGAGTGCACGTCGGGGGATCTGCGAGGAGGTCATGAGGCAGGGGGCGCGCCCACCCCCTGGGCGCACCCTCCACCCTCGTGAGCCCCTCGTGCCCCCCTGACGTACTTCTTCCGCCTATATATCTCCATATACCCTAAAAATATCGGGGGGCACATTAGATCGGGAGTTCCGCTGCCAGAAGCCTCCGTAGCCACCGAAAACCAATCTAGACCCGTTCCGGCACCCTGCTGGAGGGGGGAATCCTTCTCCGGTGGCCATCTTCATCATCCTGGTGCTCTCCATGACGAGGAGGGAGTAGTTCTCCCTCGGGGCTGAGGGTATGTGATACGTCTCCAACGTATCTATAATTTTTGATTGCTCCATGCTATATTATCTACTGTTTTGGGCAATATTGGGCTTTATTATCCACTTTTATATTATTTTTGGGACTAACCTATTAACCGGAGGCCCAGCCCAGATTTGCTGTTTTATGCCTATTTTAGTGTTTTGAAGAAAAGGAATATCAGACGGAGTCGAAACAGAACGAAATCAACTGGAGAAGTTATTTTTGGAAGGAAACACACCCGATGGACTTGGACCCTACGTCAAGGAAGGAACGGGGTGCTCAAGAGGGTGGGGGCGCCCCCCTAGGGCGCGCCCCCTGTCTCGTGGGGCCCTTATGGCTCCCCTGACGTACCTCCTGCACCCATATATACCTATGTGACCTAAAACTTCCAGAACACAAGATAGATCGGGAGTTCCGCTGCCAGAAGCCTCCGTAGCCACCAAAAGTCAATCGGGACCCTGTTCCGGCATCCTGCCGGAGGGGGGAACCCTCACCGGTGGCCATCTTCATCATCCCGGTGCTCTCCATGATGAGGAGGGAGTAGTTCTCCCTCGGGGCTGAGGGTATGTACTAGTAGCTATGTGTTTGATCTCTCTCTCTCTCGTGTTCTTGAGATGATACGATCTTGATGTATCACGAGCTTTGCTATTATATTTGGATCCTATGATGTTTATTCCCCCCTCTACTCTCTTGTAATGAATTGAGTTTCCCCTTTGAAGTTATCTTATCGGATTGAGTCTTTAAAGATTTGAGAACACTTGATGTATGTCTTGCCGTGGATATCTGTGGTGACAATGGGATACCGCGTGCCACTTGATGTATGTTTTGGTGACCAACTTGCGGGTTCATGAACCTATGCATAGGGTTGGCACACGTTTTCGTCGTGATTCTCCGGTAGAAACTTTGGGGCACTCTTTGAGGTCCTTTGTGTTGGTTGAATAGATGAATCTGAGATTGTGTGATGCATATCGTATAATCATACCCACGGATACTTGAGGTGACATTGGAGTATCTAGGTGACATTAGGGTTTTGGTTGATTTGTATCTTAAGGTGTTATTCTAGTACGAACTCTAGGGCTGTTTGTGACACTTATAGGAATAGCCCAACGGATTGATTGGAAAGAATAACTTTGAGGTGGTTTCGTACCCTACCATAATCTCTTCGTTCGTTCTCCGCTATTAGTGACTTTGGAGTGAATCTTTGTTGCATGTTGAGGGATAGTTATGTGATCCAATTATGTTAGTATTGTTGAGGGAACTTACACTAGCGAAAGTATGAACCCTAGGCCTTGTTTACTATCATTGCAATACCGTTTACGCTCACTTTTATCACTTGCTACCTTGCTGTTTTTATTATTTCAGATTACAAAAACTATTATCTACTATCCATATTGCACTTGTATCACCATCTCTTCGCCGAACTAGTGCACCTATACAATTTACCATTGTATTGGGTGTGTTGGGTGTTGGAAATATGCCCTAGAGGCAATAATAAATTAGTTATTATTATATTTCCTTGTTCATGATAATCGTTTATTATCCATGCTAGAATTGTATTGATAGGAAACTCAGATACATGTGTGGATACATAGACAACACCATGTCCCTAGTAAGCCTCTAGTTGACTAGCTCGTTGATCAATAGATGGTTACGGTTTCCTGACCATGGACATTGGATGTCGTTGATAACGGGATCACATCATTAGGAGAATGATGTGATGGACAAGACCCAATCCTAAGCCTAGCACAAGATCGTGTAGTTCGTATGCTAAAGCTTTTCTAATGTCAAGTATCATTTCCTTAGACCATGAGATTGTGCAACTCCCGGATACCGTAGGAATGCTTTGGGTGTACCAAACGTCACAACGTAACTGGGTGGCTATAAAGGTGCACTTCGGGTATCTCCGAAAGTGTCTGTTGGGTTGGCACGAATCGAGACTGGGATTTGTCACTCCGTGTAAAGGAGAGGCATCTCTGGGCCCACTCGGTAGGACATCATCATAATGTGCACAATGTGACCAAGGAGTTGATCACGGGATGATGTGTTACGGAACGAATAAAGAGACTTGCCGGTAACGAAATTGAACGAGGTATCGGGATACCGACGATCGAATCTCGGGGAAGTATCGTACCGATGGACAAAGGGAATTGTATACGAGATTGATTGAATCCTTGACATCGTGGTTCATCTGATAAGATCATCGTGGAGCATGTGGGAGCCAACATGGGTATCCAGATCCCGCTGTTGGTTATTGACCGAAGAGTTGTCTCGGCCATGTCTGCATGACTCCCGAGCACGTAGGGTCTACACACTTAAGGTTCGATGATGCTAGGGTTATAGGGAAAGTATGTCCGCGGTTACCGAATGTTGTTCGGAATCTCGGATGAGATCCTGGACATCACGAGGAGTTCCGGAATGGTCCGGAGGTAAAGATTTATATATGGGAAGTCCCGTTTTGGTCACCGGTAAAGTTTCGGGTGCTATCGGTAACGTACCGGGACCACCGGGAGCGTCCCGGGGGTCCACCAGGTGGAGCCACCAGCCCCAGAAGGCTGCGTGGGCCAAGTGTGGGAGGGGACCAGCCCCAGGTGGGCTGGTGCGCCCCCCCACCAAGGCCCAAGGCGCGTGGAGAGTGGGAAGGGGGCAAACCCTAGGTCCAGATGGGCCTTAAGGCCCACCCTAGGGCGCCCCCTCTCTTCCTCCCCTTGGCCGCACCGTAGATGGGTTTTGGGGCTGCCATCATCCATAGGGATGGAACCCTAGATGGGGGCGCAACCCCTCCCCTCCCCTATATATACTTGAGGTATTGGGGCTGCCCAACATATGATTTGATCTCTCTCTTGGCGCAGCCCTACCTCTCTCCCTCCTCGTCTCTCGTAGTGCTTGGCGAAGCCCTGCTGGAGTCCCGCGCTCCTCCACCACCACCACGCCGTCGTGCTGCTGCTGGACGGAGTCTTCCCCAACCTTTCCCTCTCTCCTTGCTGGATCAAGGCGCGGGAGACGTCACCGGGCTGTACGTGTGTTGAACGCGGAGGCGCCATTGTTCGGCGCTTAGATCGGAATCGACCGCGATCTGAATCGCTGCATGTACGACTCCACCAACCGCGTTCTTGCAACGCTTCTGCTTAGCGATCTACAAGGGTATGTAGATGCACTCCCCTTCCCCTCGTTGCTAGATTACTCCATAGATTGATCTTGGTGATGCGTAGAAAATTTTAAATTTCTGCTATGATCCCCAACAGTGGCATCATGAGCTAGGTCTATGCGTAGTTTCTATGCACGAGTAGAACACAAAGTAGTTGTGGGCGATGATTTGTTCAATTTGCTTGTCGTTACTAGTCTTATCTTGATTCGTCGGCATTGTGGGATGAAGCATCCCGGACCAACCTTACACATACGCTTACGTGAGACTGGTTCCACCGACTGACATGCACTTGATGCATAAGGTGGCTGGCGGGTGTCTGTCTCTCCCACTTTAGCCGGATCGGATTCGATGAAAAGGGTCCTTATAAAGGGTAAATAGCAATTGGCATATCACCGTTGTGGTTTTGCGTAGGTAAGAAACGTTCTTGCTAGAAACCCATAGCAGCCACGTAAAACATGCAACAACAATTAGAGGACGTCTAACTTGTTTTTGCAGGGTATGCTATGTGATGTGATATGGCCAAAAGGATGTGATGAATGATATATGTGATGTATGAGATTGATCATGTTCTTGTAATAGGAATCACGACTTGCATGTCGATGAGTATGACAACCGGCAGGAGCCATAGGAGTTGTCTTCATTTATTTATGACCTGCGTGTCAATTAAAACGCCATGTAATTACTTTACTTTATTGCTAACCGTTAGCCATAGTAGTATAAGTAATAGTTGGCGAGGCAACTTCATGAAGACACGATGATGGAGATCATGGTGTCATGCCGGTGACGATAATGATCATGGCGCCCCGAAGATGGATATCAAAAGGAGCAACATGATATTGGCCATATCATGTCACTATTTGATTGCATGTGATGTTTATCATGTTTTACATCTTGTTTTCTTAGAACGACGGTAGCTTAAATAAGATGATCCCTCGCAATAATTTCAAGAAAGTGTTCCCCCTAACTGTGCACCGTTGCGAAGGTTCGTTGTTTCGAAGCACCACGTGATGATCGGGTGTGATAGATTCTAACATTCGAATACAATGGGGGTAAGCCAGATTTACACACGCAGTACACTTAGGTTGACTTGACGAGCCTAGCATGTACATACATGGCCTGAGAACACGGAAGACCGAAAGGTCGAACATGAGTCGTATAGAAGATACGATCAACATGAAGATGTTCACCGATGATGACTAGTCCGTCTCACGTGATGATCGGACACGGCCTAGTTGACTCGGATCGTGTATCACATAGATGACTAGAGGGATGTCTATCTAAGTGGGAGTTCATTGAATAATTTGATTAGATGAACTTAATTATCATGAACATAGTCAAAAGGTCTTTGCAAATTATGTCGTAGCTCACGCTTTGGTTCTACTGTTTTAGATATGTTCCTAGAGAAAATTTAGTTGAGAGTTGACAGTAGCAATTATGCGGACTGGGTCCGTGAACTGAGGATTGTCCTCATTGCTGCACAGAAGGGTTATGTCCTTAATGCACCGCTTAGTGCGTTGAACCTCGAGCATCGTCTGTAGATGTTGGAAAACATCTGACATACACGTTTTGATGACTACATGATAGTTCAATGCGTAATACTAACGGTTTAGAATTGTGGCACCAAAGACGTTTTTTGAAACGTCGTAGAACATATGAGATGTTCCAAAGACTGAAATGGGGATTTCAGACTAGTGCCCACGTCAAGAGGTATGAGACCTCTGGCAAGTTTCTTAAGCCTGCAAACTAAGGGAGAAAAACTCTATCGTTGAGCATGTGCTCAGATTGTCTGAGTACTGCAATCGCTTGAATCGAGTGGGAGTTAATCTTCCATATGAGATAGTGATAGTTCTCCATAGTCACTGCCACCAAGCTATTAGAGCTTAGTGATGAACTATAACATATCAGGGATAGACATGATGATCCTTGAGCAACTCGCGATGGTTGAGATCGCGAAAGTAGAAATCAAGTAGGAGCATCAATTGTTGATGGTTAAACCACTAGTTTCAAGAAGGGCAAGGGAAATAAGGGATACTTCATGAGACGGCAAATCAATTACTGCTCTAGTGAAGAAACCCAAGGTTGAACCAAACCCGAGACTAAGTGCTTCTATAATGAGGGGAACGGTCACTGAAACAGAACTACCCTAGATACTTGGTAAATGAGAAGGCTGGCAAGGTCGACAGAAGTATTTTGAATATACATCATATTATTGTGTACTTTACTAGTACTCCTAGTAGCACCAGGGTAATAAATACCGGTTCGGTTGCTAAGTGTTAGTAACTCGAAATAAAAGGCTACGGAGACTAGCTAAAGGTGAGATGACGATATGTTGGAAGTGTTTCCAAGGTTGATGTGATCAAACATCGCATGCTCCCTCTACCATCGGGATTGGTGTTAAACCGAAATAATTGTTATTTGGTGTTTGCGTGGAGCATAGACATGATTGGATTATGTTTATCGCCACACGGTTATTCATTTAAGGAGAATAATGGTTACTCTGTTTATTTGAATAATACCTTCAGTGGTCTTGCACCTAAAATGAATGGTTTATTGAATCTCGGTCGTAGTGATACACATGTTCATGCCAAAAGATATAAGATAGTAATGATAGTACCACGTACTTGTGGCACTGCCATTTGAGTCATGTTGGTGTAAAACGCATGAAGAAGCTCCATGTTGATGGATCTTTGGACTCACTCGTTTTTCAAAAGATTGAGACATGCGAACCATGTCTATTGGTAGATATGCATACAGATGGATCGTTTGGACTCACTTGATTTTGAATCACTTGAGACATGCAAATCATACCACATGGGCAAGATGACTAAAAGACCTCGTTTTCAATAAGATGGAACAAGAAAGCAACTTGTTGGAAGTAATACATTTTGATGTGTGCGGTCCAATGAGTGCTGAGGCACGCAGTGGATATCGTCATGTTCTTACTTCACAGATGATTTGAGTAGATGCTGAGTATATTTACTTGATGAAACACAAGTCTGAATTATTGAAAGGTTCAAGTAATTTCAGAGTGAAGTTGAAGATCGTCGTGACAAGATGATAAAATGTCTATGATATGATCATACAGATGAATATCTGAGTTACGAGTTTGGCACACAATTAAGACATTGTGGAAATTGTTTCACAACTAATACCGCCTGGAACACCATAGTGTGATGGTGTGTCCGAACATCATAACTGCACCCTATTGGATATGGTGCATAGCATGATGTCTCTTATCGAATTACCACTATCGTTTATGGGTTAGGCATTAGAGACAACCGCATTCACTTTAAATAGGGCACCACAGAATTCCATTGAGACGACACCGTATGAACTATGGTTTAGAGAAACCTGAGCTGTCGTTTCTTAAAAGTTTGGGGCTGCGATGCTTATGTGCAAAGTTTCAGGCTGATAAGCTCGAACCCAAAGCGAATAAATGCATCTTCATAGAATACCCAAAAATAGTTGGGTATACCTCCTATTTCAGATCCGGAAGCAAAAGTGATTGTTTCTAGAAACGGGTCCTTTCTCGAGGAAAAGTTTCTCTCAAAAGAATTGAGTGGGAGGATGGTGGAGACTTGATGAGGTTATTGAACCGTCACTTCAACTAGTGTGTAGCAGGGCACATGAAGTTGTTCCTGTGGCACCTACACCAATTGAAGTGGAAGCTTATGATAGTGATCATGAAACTTCGGATCAAGTCACTACCAAACCTCGTAGGTCGACAAAGATGCGTACTACTTCAGAGAGGTATGTAATCCTGTCTTGGAAGTCATGTTGCTAGACAACAATGAACCTACGAGCTATGGAGAAGCGATGGTGGGCCCGGATTCCGACGAATGGCTCGAGGCCATAAAATCCGAGAGAGGATCCATGTATAAAACAAAGTATAGACTTTAAAAGAACTACTTGATGGTCGTAAGGCTATTAGGTACAGATGGATTTTAAAAGGGAAGACAGACAATGATGGTAAGTGTCACCATTAAGAAAGCTCGACTTGTCGTTAAGATGTTTCCCGACAAGTTCAAGAAGTTGACTACGATGAGACTTTCTCACTCGTAGTGATGCTAAGAGTCTGTTGGAATTATGTTAGCACTTACTGCATTATTTTTATGAAATCTTGCAGATAGGATGTCAAAACATTGTTTCCTCGACGTTTTTCTTGAGGAAAGGTTGTATGTGATACAACCAGAAGGTTTTGTCAATCCTGAAAGATTCTAACAAGTATGCAAAGCTCCAGCAATCCTTCTAAGGACTGGAGTAAGCATCTCGGAATTGGAATGTACGCTTTGATGAGATGATCAAAGATTTTGGGTTTATACAAAGTTTATGAGAAACTTGTATTTCCAAAGGAGTGAGAGGGAGCACTATAGAATTTTTGATGAGTATATGTTGTTAACATATTGTTGATCAAAAATTATGTAGAATTTCTGGAAAGCATGCAGGGTTATTTGAAAAGTGTTTTTCGATGGAAAACCTGAATTAAGCTACTTGAACATTGAGCATCAAGATCTATAAGGATAGATCGAAAACGCTCAATAGTACTTTCGAATGAATACATACCGTGACAAGATTTTGAAGGAGTTCAAAAATAGATCAGCAAAGAAGGAGTTCTTGGCTGTGTTACAAGGTGTGAGCATTGAGTAAGACTCAAGACCTGACCACGGCAGAAGAGAGAGAAAGGACGAAGGTCGTCCCCTATGCTTTAAACGTAGGCTCTATAGTATGCTATGCTGTGTACCACACCTGAAGTGTGCCTTGCCATGAGTCAGTCAAGGGGTACAAGAGTGATCCAGGAATGGATCGCATGACAGCGGTCGAATTTATCCTTAGTAACTAGTGGACTAAGGAATTTTCTTGATTATGGAGGTGGTAAAAGAGTTCGTCGTAAAGGGTTACGCCGATGCAATCTTTGACACTAATCTGGATGATTCTGAGTAGTAAACCGGATTCGTATAGTAGAACAGTTATTTGGAATAGCTCCAAGTAGAGCATGGTAGCTGCATCTACAAGATGACATAGAGATTTGTAAAGCACACATGGATCTGAAAGGTTCAGACCCATTAACTAATAAACCTCTTTCGCAAGCGAGATATGAACAAACCCCATGGGTGTTGGATTCATTATAATCACATAGTGATGTGAGCTAGATTATTGACTCTAGTGCAAGTGGGAGACTGTTGGAAATATGCCCTAGAGGCAATAATAAATTAGTTATTATTATATTTCCTTGTTCATGATAATCGTTTATTATCCATGCTAGAATTGTATTGATAGGAAACTCAGATACATGTGTGGGTACATAGACAACACCATGTCCCTAGTAAGCCTCTAGTTGACTAGCTCGTTGATCAATAGATGGTTACGGTTTCCTGACCATGGACATTGGATGTCGTTGATAACGGGATCACATAATTAGGAGAATGATGTGATGGACAAGACCCAATCCTAAGCCTAGCACAAGATCGTGTAGTTTGTATGCTAAAGCTTTTTTAATGTCAAGTATCATTTCCTTAGACCATGAGATTGTGCAACTCCCAGATACCGTAGGAATGCTTTGGGTGTACCAAACGTCACAACGTAACTAGGTGGCTATAAAGGTGCACTGCGGGTATCTCTGAAAGTGTCTGTTGGGTTGGCACGAATCGAGACTGGGATTTGTCACTCCGTGTAACAGAGAGGTATCTCTGGGCCCACTCGGTAGGACATCATCATAATGTGCACAATGTGACCAAGGAGTTGATCACGGGATGATGTGTTACAGAACGAGTAAAGAGACTTGCCGGTAACGAGATTGAACGAGGTATCGGGATACCGATGATCGAATCTCGGGCAAGTATCGTACCAATGGACAAAGGGAATTGTATACGAGATCGATTGAATCCTTGGCATCGTGGTTCATTCGATAAGATCATCGTGGAGCATGTGGGAGCCAACATGGGTATCCAGATCCCGCTGTAGGTTATTGACCGGAGAGTTGTCTCGGCCATGTCTGCATGACTCCCTAGCCCGTAGGGTCTACACACTTAAGGTTCGATGATGCTAGGGTTATAGGGAAAGTATGTACGCGGTTACCGAATGTTGTTCGGGGTCCCAGATGAGATCCCGGACGTCACGAGGAGTTCCGGAATGGTCCAGAGGTAAAGATTTATATATGGGAAGTCCAGTTTTGGTCACCGGAAAAGTTTCGGGTGCTATCGGTAACGTACCGGGACCACAGGGAGGGTCTCGGGGGTCCACCAGGTGGGGCCACCAGCCCCAGAAGGCTGCGTGGGCCAAGTGTGGGAGGGGACCAGCCCCAGGTGGGCTGGTGCGCCCCCCACCAAGGCCCAAGGCGTGTGGAGAGTGGGAAGGGGGCAAACCCTAGGTCCAGATGGGCCTTAAGGCCCACCCAAGGGTGCCCCCCTCTCTTCCCGCCCTTGGCCGCACCCTAGATGGGTTTTGGGGCTGCCGCCACCCCTAGGGATGGAACCCTAGATGGGGGCGCAGCCCCTTGTTGGGGAACATAGTAATTTCAAAAAAATTCCTACGCACACGCAAGATCATGGTGATGCATAGCAACGAGAGGGGAGAGTGTTGTCTATGTACCCTCGTAGACCAGAAGCGGAAGTGTTAGCACAACGCGGTTGATGTAGTCGTATGTCTTCACGGCCCGACCGATCAAGCACCGAAACTACGACACCTCCGAGTTCTAGCACACGTTCAGCTCGATGACGATCCCCGGACTCTGATCCAGCAAAGTGTCGGGGAAGAGTTCCGTCAGCACGTAGGCGTGGTGACGATCTTGATGTTCTACCGTCGCAGGGCTTCGCCTAAGCACTGCTACAATATTATCGAGGATTATGGTGGAGGGGGGCACCGCACACGGCTAAGAGAACGATCACGAAGATCAACTTGTGTGTCTAGAGGTGCCCCTTGCCCCTGTATATAAAGGAGCAAGGGGGGAGGCCGGCCGGCCCTTGAGGCGCGCCAAGGAGGGGGGAGTCCTCCTCCTAGTAGGAGTAGGACTCCCCTTTCCTAGTCCAACTAGGAAGAGGGAAGGGGGAAGGAAAGAGAGGGAGAGGAAGAGGGAAAGAGGGGCCGCCCCCCCCTCCCCTAGTCCAATTTGGACTCCCCATGGGAGGGGGCGCTCCACCTCCTGGGCTGCAGCCCTCTCTCTCCCCTCAGGCCCACTAAGGCCCAATACTTCCCCGGGGGGTTCCGGTAACCCTTCCGGCACTTCGGTTTTCTCCGAAATCACCCGAAACTCTTCCGGTGTCCGAATATAGCCGTCCAATATATCAATCTTTATGTCTCGACCATTTCGAGACTCCTCGTCATGTCCGTGATCATATCCGGGACTCCGAAGAACCTTCGGTACATCAAAATATATAAACTCATAATGAAACTGTCATCGTAACGTTAAGTGTGCGGACCCTACGGGTTCGAGAACAATGTAGACATGACCGAGACACGTCTCCGGTCAATAACCAATAGCGGAACCTGGATGCTCATATTGGCTCCCACATATTCTACGAAGATCTTTTATCGGTCAGACCGCATAACAACATACGTTGTTCCCTTTGTCATCGGTATGTTACTTGCCCGAGATTTGATCGTCGGTATCTCAATACCTAGTTCAATCTCGTTACTGGCAAGTCTCTTTACTCGTTCTGTAATACATCATCCCGCAACTAACTTATTAGTTGCAATGCTTGGAAGGCTTATGTGATGTGCATTACCGAGAGGGCCCAGAGATACCTCTCCGATAATCGGAGTGACAAATCCTAATCTTGAAATACGCCAACCCAACAAGTACCTTCGGAGACACCTGTAGAGCACCTTTATAATCACCCAGTTACGTTGTGACGTTTGGTAGCACACAAAGTGTTCCTCCGGTAAACGGGAGTTGCATAATCTCATAGTCATAGGAACATGTATAAGTCATGAAGAAAGCAATAGCAACAAACTAAACGATCAAGTGCTAAGCTAACGAAAAGGGTCAAGTCAGTCACATCATTCTCCTAATGATGTGATCCCGTTAATCAAATGACAACTCATGTCTATGGTTAGGAAACATAACCATCTTTGATCAACGAGCTAGTCAAGTAGAGGCATACTAGTGACACTCTGTTTGTCTATGTATTCACACATGTATTATGTTTCCGGTTAATACAATTCTAGCATGAATAATAAACATTTATCATGATATAAGGAAATAAATAATAACTTTATTATTGCCTCTAGGGCATATTTCCTTCAGTCTCCCACTTGCACTAGAGTCAATAATCTAGTTCACATCACCATGTGATTTAATACCAATAGTTCACATCACCATGTGATTAGCACCCATAGTTCACATCTTCATGTGACCAACACCCAAAGGGTTACTAGAGTCAATAATCTA
This sequence comes from Triticum urartu, assembly GCF_003073215.2. Lineage (NCBI taxonomy): Eukaryota > Viridiplantae > Streptophyta > Magnoliopsida > Poales > Poaceae > Triticum > Triticum urartu. Next base: position 620,043,408 of record NC_053024.1, read on the forward strand.
GTTTACATCGCTATGTGACTAACACCCAAAGAGTACCAAGGTGTGATCATGTTTTGCTTGTGAGAGAAGTTTAGTCAACGGGTCTGCCACATTCAGATCCGTAAGTATTTTGCAAATTTCTATGTCAACAATGCTCTGCACGGAGCTACTTCTAGCTAATTGCTCCCACTTTCAATATGTATCCAGATTGAGATTTAGAGTCATCTGGATCCAGTGTCAAAATTTGCATCGCGTAACCCTTTACGACAAACCTTTTTGTCACCTCCATAATCGAGAAACATATCCTTATTCCACTAAGGATAATTTGACCGCTGTCTAGTGATCTACTCCTAGATCACTATTGTACTGCCTTGCCAAAAACAATGTAGGTTATACAATAGATCTAGTACACAGCATGGCATATTTTATAGAACCTATGGCCAAGGCCATAGGGAATGACTTTCATTCTCTTTCTATCTTCTGCCGTGGTCGGGCTTTGAGTCTTACTCAGTTTCACACCTTGTAACACAGGCAAGAACTCTTTCTTTGACTATTCCATTTTGAACTACTTCAAAAACTTGTCAAGGTATGTACTTATTGAAAACTTATCAAGCGTATTGATCTATCTCTATAGATCTTAATGCTCAATATGTAATGTAACACCCCGGATATGATTTACCCAATATGTACTCCAACTCTTGCCGATTCCGGCGTTAAGTTATTTTATTTTCTCGGGTTCGGGTTTTTGTCTCCGTGTGTTTTTATCGTTGTCATGCATCTCATATCATGTCATCATGTGCATTGCATTTGCATACGTGTTCATCTCATGCATTCGGAGCATTTTCCCCGTTGTCCGTTTTGCGTTCTGGCGCTCCGTTCTCCTCCGGTGGTCATTTCTACCTTTCTTTCGTGTGTGGGGATTAAACATTTCCGGATTGGACCGAGACTTGCCAAGCGGCCTTGGTTTACTACCGGTAGATCGCCTGTCAAGTTTCGTACCATTTGGACTTCGTTTGATGCTCCAACGGTTAACCGAGGGACCGTAAAGGCCTCGTGTGTGTTGCAGCCCAACACCCCTCCAAGTTGTCCCGAAACTCACCAAAACCCTCTCCATCATCTAGAGGGTTCGATCACGATCGCGTGGCCGAAAACCGCACCTTATTTGGACTCTCCTAGCTTCCTCTATGCCTATATATACACCTCCCCCTCCAAAAATTCGCGGTGCAAACCTACCCTAACTCTCCCCGCCGCCGCCGGACATCTTCGCCACCGACGGACACGTCCGGATCCTCCGGCCCGTGCCAATCGACGTCCGCCACGTGGCGCCGTGCCCACATCGCCGTCCCGCGCTCGCCGCGGCCCGCCGGGCCCAAGGCGGGCCCTCTCCTTCGCCGCGCCGGGCCAGCGCCCTCCCGCGCCCCGCTGCCTCCTTCCCCTCGCTGGCCGCCGCCCGGTGCGCCTCGTCGCCCCTCCGCCGCACCGCCCGGAACTCCGGCGAGGCTCGTCGTCGAGCTCCGGCGGGTCCCCGCCGGCACCGTTGCCGCGCCCGGCCGCCGCCCAGCTCTGGCCTCCTCCTCCCTGCCGAACGGCCTCGCCTCCCTGCCCGGATCCGGCCGCCCCGACGTCTCCGGCGAGTTCTTCCTCGACGCCGGCGAGCAATCCGACCAACCTCGATCCGCGTGCCACTGGATCCAGATCTGGAAATTGGATCGGTTGACTTTTCGTCCCTAACCCTAAATATTTTTCCCCTATTCATCGTGCCGTAACTTTGCATCCGTAGCTCCGTTTTGGACATATAGCATATCAGAATGTTCGTCTCAGAGAGCACATCATTTCATCTCATTGCATCATTTTCATTTGAGTTCATCTTGATGCCCGAAATGCTGTTAGAAGAATGCTATTTGAGATAATTGTCAGATATGCTGCTCCAATTAGATATTTGTCATTTTTGCCATGATTGTTGTGTGCATGATATGCCCCTGAGCTCTACATGTGTTTTGTTATATGCTTTGCCATCTTTCCAGAGATGCAACCCATGTATTTTTGTGATGTGTGTGGTGACTAGCACAAGCTTGCAAAGTGGAGCATTCGTTAATGCTGATTTAAGGGATTTAGCATTTCCACTAAGTCCTTGATCTGTTTATCTCATTATGCCATATGTTCATGTTGTTTCCTAGTGATCCGTGCCTCTTTTGAGGATGATAAGTAAGGATGTTTTGTTAATCTTGTAGTGCTCTATCCATCCATGTCTTTGTTTGCAATTATGGAGCACCCTAGCTTGAGTCAATCGATCTCTACTTTTGTCATTTCGTGAATCTGGGCAGATTGTCTACTTGTTAGCGATTTTGCCGAGGATGTTGTAGTTGATCCGTGCATGCTATGTTATTGTTCTTGCCATGTCTAGCTTGTATAATGTGTATTCTTGATGGGTGTATGCTTAGATTGTCATGACTTGCTCTGTAGTGAGTGCATCGAGCTCGTAAACATGCCTACTTGATATCTGTTTCAGCATGTCCCAGTTTTTCACTAAGTCTGAGAACTGATTATGTTTTTGCCATGTTCACATGCTTGCAAATGTATTGTCTGATCCCTTTTGGCTCAAGGTCACTAAGGGACTTTTGTTAAGCTCTTTGAGTAGCTCCATGTCATGCTTTACCTTGCCATGTTCAGGTCCTGTAGCATATAGTTTTCATGATCCAAAGTGTGCTATCTGATCTGAAATTCCAGACAAGTGTTAATTTCACTAAGTCTGAAATCTGTTTTACCAAATGCATTTTTGCCATGCTTGTTTGAACCTGTTAATGGATGAATTGGCCGTAGCTCAGTGTTCCTCTTTTGTTAAGCATAATGAATGTATCTCTTCCATGTATTTTGATGCCATGTTTGGGTGCTGTGGCATGTTCATCTTGTTGCATTTAGACGGTTACTTGTTGTAAATCGCAGAACATGGTCATATTTGAATCGCTTGCCATTTCCAAACCGTAACTCCGATTCCGGCGTTCTTTATATCGTTTTCAAGCGGTTTCACCTCACCTTTCCAGTGGCACACTTGGATTTCCAAGTTGTGGCCAGGTTCATGCATTCCTTGTCAAATCTTGCATATGCATCACATATTGCATCCCGCATAGCATACCATCTTCGCATCATGTTGTTTGAGTTTGCACGTGGTTGATTGTGTCCTTGTTGCTTGTTTGTCTTGTTTGGGTAGAGCCGGGAGACGAGTTCGCTAACGAGGAGCCCGTTGAGTTTGCTTTCGAGGATCCAGTCAACTCTGAGAACTTTGCAGGCAAGATGATCATACCCTCGAAATCACTACTATCTTTGCTTTGCTAGATGCTCGCTCTTTTGCTATGCTTATGCTACGATGCCTACCACTTGCTTATCATGCCTCCCAAATTACCATGTTCAACCTCTAACCCACCATGTCCTAGCAAACCGTTGATTGGCTATATTACCGCTTTGCTCAGCCCTCTCTTATAGCGTTGCTAGTTGCAGGTGAAGATTGGAGACCGTTCCTTGTTGGAACATTATTTACTTGTTGGGATATCATTATATTATCTTGTTATCTTAATGCATCTATATACTTGGTAAAGGGTTGGAAGGCTCGGCCTCTCGTCTAGTGTTTTGTTTCACTCTTGTCGCCCTAGTTTCTGTCATATCGGTGTTATGTTCCCGGATTTTGCGTTCCTTACGCGGTTGGGTGATAATGGGAACCCCTTGATAGTTCGCCTTGATTAAAGCTTTTCCAGCAATGCCCAACCTTGGTTTTACCATTTGCCACCTAGCCTCTTTTCCCTTGGGTTTCCGGAGCCCGAGGGTCATCTTATTTTAAGCCCCCCTGGGCCAGTGCTCCTCTGAGTGTTGGTCCGACCGAGCTGCCTGCGGGGCCACCTCGGGGAAACTTGAGGGTTGGTTTTACTCGTAGCTAGTCTCATCTGAGTGTGCCCTGAGAACGAGATATGTGCAGCTCCTATTGGGATTTGTCGGCACATTCGGGCGGTGTTGCTGGATTTGTTTTAACTTGTCGAAGTGTCTTGTAGAACCGGGATACCGAGTCTGATCGGAATATCTCGGGAGGAGGTCTATTCCTTCGTTGATCGTGAGATCTTGTCATGGGCTAAGTTGGGACTCCCCTGCAGGGATTTGATCTTTCGAAAGCCGTGCCCGCGGTTATGGGCAGATGGGAATTTGTTAATGTCCGGTTGTAGATAACTTGAACCTTAATTTAATTAAAATGAATCAACAGTGTGAGTTGCCGTGATGGTCTCTTCTCGGCGGAGTCCGGGAGGTGAACACGGTGTTGGAGTAACGCTTGCCGCAGGTTGCCCTCTAGTTATTCGTTCGCGCCTTGCCTCCTCTTCTCGCTCTCTTTTGCGAACAGGTTAGCCACCATATATGCTAGTCGCTTGCTGCAGCTCCACATATTTACCTTGCCTTACCTATAAGATTAAATAGTCTTGATCGCGAGGGTGCGAGATTGCTGAGTCCCTGTGGCTCACAGATTACTTCCAAACCAGATGCAGGGCCTGATGATTCCGTTCCAGATGACGCGCTTGAGCTCAAGTGGGAGTTCGACGAGGACTCACGCCGTTACTATGTGTCTTTCCCTGATGATCAGTAGTGGTGCCCAGTTGGGGTGATCGGGACCGTGTCGCATGTTGGGTTTATCTTTCATTTTGGCGCCGTAGTCGGGCCATGAGTGTTGGAATGTTGTAATTCTATTTATGTACTTTGATTGATGTGGCGAGTGTAAGCCAACTATGTATCTCTTGTGAAGATTTCCTAACTTGCGACATTGCTTTCAATGCGGTTATGCCTCTAAGTCGTGCCTCGACACGTGGGAGCTATAGCCGCATCGAGGGTGTTACATGTAAGCAGCTTCACCGAGGTCTTTCTTCGAAAAACTCCTTTCAAACACTCCTTTACGCTTTGCAGAATAATTCTACATTATTTCCGATCAACAATATGTCATTCACATATACTTATCAGAAATGTTGTACTGCTCCCACTCACTTTCTTGTAAATACAGGCTTCACCGCAAGTCTGTATAAAACTATATGCTTTGATCAACTTATCAAAGCGTATATTCCAACTCCGAGATGCTTGCACCAGTCCATAGATGGATCGCTGGAGCTTGCATATTTTGTTAGTACCTTTAGGATTGACAAAACCTTCTGGTTGCATCATATACAACTCTTATTTAATAAATCCATTAAGGAATGCAGTTTTGTTTATCCATTTGCCAGATTTCATAAAATGCGGCAATTGCTAACATGATTCGGACAGACTTAAGCATAGATACGAGTGAGCAACTCTCATCGTAGTCAACACCTTGAACTTGTCAAAAACCTTTTGCGACAATTCTAGCTTTGTAGATAGTAACACTACTACCAGCGTCCGTCTTCCTCTTGAAGATCCATATATTTTCTATGGCTTGCTGATCATCGGGCAAGTCAACCAAAGTCCATACTTTGTTCTCATACATGGATCTCATCTCAGATTTCATGGCCTCAAGCCATTTCGCAGAATCTGGGCTCATCATCGCTTCCTCATAGTTCGTAGGCTCGTCATGGTCAAGTAATGTGACCTCCAGAACATGATTACCGTACCACTCTGGTGCGGATCTCACTCTGGTTTACCTACGAGGTTCGGTAGTAACTTGATCTGAAGTTACATGATCATCATCATTAGCTTCCTCACTAATTGATGTAGTAGTCACAGGAACAGATTTCTGTGATGAACTACTTTTCAATAAGGGAGCAGGTACAGTTACCTCATCAAGTTCTACTTTCCTCCCACTCACTTCTTTCGAGAGAAACTCCTTCTCTAGAAAGGATCCATTCTCAGCAATGAATATCTTGCCTTCGGATTTGTGATAGAAGGTGTACCCAACATTTTCTTTTGGGTATCCTATGAAGATGCACTTCTCCGATTTGGGTTTGAGCTTATCAAGTTGAAACTTTTTCACATAAGCATCGCAACCTCAAACTTTAAGAAACGGCAGCTTAGGTTTCTTGCCAAACCATAGTTTACGGTGTCGTCTCAACGGATTTAGATGGTGCGTAGCTGTCTCTAATGCATAACCCCAAAACGATAGTGGTAAATCGGTAAGAGACATCATAGATCGCACCATATCTAATAAAGTACGGTTACGACGTTCGGACACACCATTACACTGTGGTGTTCCAGGTGGCATGAGTCGTGAAACTATTTCACATTGTTCTAACTGAAGGCCAAACTCGTAACTCAAATATTTTACTTCTACGATCATATCGTAGAAACTTTTATTTTTGTTACGATGATTCTCCACTTCACTCTGAAATTCTTTGAACTTTTCAAATGTTTCAGACTTGTGTTTCATCAAGTAGATATACTCATATCTGCTCAAATCATCTGTGAAGATCAGAAAATAATGATACCTGCCGCGAGCCTCAATATTCATCGGACCACATACATCAGTATGTATGATTTCCAACAAATCTGTTGCTTGCTCCATTGTTCCGGAGAACAGAGTCTTAGTCATCTTGACCATGAGGCATGGTTCGCAAGCATCAACTGATTCATAATCAAGTGATTCCAAAAGCCCATCAGCATGGATTTTCTTCATGCGCTTTACACCAATATGACCTAAACGGCAGTGCCACAAATAAGTTGCACTATCATTATTAACTTTGCATCTTTTGGCTTCAATATTATGAATATGTGTATCACTACAATCGAGATCCAATGAACCATTTTCATTGGGTGTGTAACCATATAAGGCTTTATTCATGTAAACAAAACAACAATTATTCTCTAACTTAAATGAATAATTGTATTGCAATAAACGTGATCAAATCATATTCATGCTCAATGCAAACACCAAATAACACTTATTTAGGTTCAACACTAATCCCGAAAGTATAGGGAGTGTGCGATGATGATCATATCAATCTTGGAACTACATCCAACACACATCATCACTTCACCCTTAACTAGTTTCTGTTCATTCTGCAACTCCCGTTTCGAGTTACTTCTCTTAGCAACTGAACCAGTATCAAATACCGAGGGGTTGCTACGAACACTAGTAATATACACATCAATAGTCTGTATATCAAATATACCTTTGTTCACTTTGCCATCCTTCTTATCCGCCAAATACTTGGGGTAGTTCCGCTTCCAGTGACCAGTTCCTTTGCAGTAGAAGCACTTAGTCTCAGGCTTAGGTCCAGACTTGGGCTTCTTCACTTGAGCAGCAACTTGCTTGCCGTTCTTCTTGAAGTTTCCCTTCTTCCCTTTGCCCTTTTCTTGAAACTAGTGGTCTTGTTAACCATCAACACTTGATGCTTTTCTTGATTTCTACCTTCGTCGATTTCAGCATCACGAAGAGCTTGGGAATCGTTTCCGTTATCCCTTGCATATTATAGTTCATCATGAAGTTCTAGCAACTTGGTGATAGTGACTAGAGAACTCTGTCAATCACTATCTTATCTGGAAGATTAACTCCCACTTGATTCAAGTGATTGTAGTACTCAGACATTCTGAGCACATGCTCACTAGCTGAGCAATTCTCCTCCATCTTGTAGGCAAAGTACTGTCAGAGGTCTCATACCTCTCGACACGGGCATGAGTATGAAATACCAATTTCAACTCTTAGAACATCTTATATGCTCTGTGGCGTTCAAAAAATTTTTGAAGTCCCGGTTCTAAGCCGTAAAGCATGGTGCACTAAACTATCAAGTAGTCATCATACCGAGCTTTTGTAAAATGTTCATAACGTCTACATATGCTCCTGCAATAGGTCTGTCACCTAGCGGTGCATCAAGGACATAATACTTCTGTGCAGCAATAATGTTAATCCTCAGATCACGGATCCAATCCGCATCATTGCTACTAACATTTTTCAACATAGTTTTCTCTAGGAATATATAAAAATTAAACGGGGAGCAACATCGCAAGCTATTGATCTACAACATAGATATGCTAATATTACCAGGACTAAATTCATGATAAATTAAAGTTCAATTAATCATATTACTTAAGAACTCCCACTTAGATAGACATCCCTCTAATCCTCTAAGTGATCACGTGATCCATATCAAATAAACCATGTCCGATCATCACGTGAGATGGAGTAGTTTCAATGGTGAACATCACTATGTTGATCATATCTACTATATGATTCACGCTCGACCTTTCGGTCTTCGTGTTCCGAGGCCATATCTGTTATATGCTAGGCTCGTCAAGTTAAACCTGAGTATCCCGCGTGTGCAACTGTTTTGCACCCGTTGTATTTGAACATAGAGCCTATCACACCCGATCATCACGTGGTGTCTCAGCACGAAGAACTTTCGCAACGGTGCATACTCAGGGAGAACACTTATACTTTGATAATTTAGTGAGGGATCATCTTATAATGCTACCGACAATCAAAGCAAGATAAGATGCATAAACGATAAACATCACATGCAATCAATATAAGTGATATGATATGGCCATCATCATCTTGTGCTTGTGATCTCCATCTTCGAAACACCGTCATGATCACCATCGTCACCGGCGCGACACCTTGATCACCATCGTAGCATCGTTGTCGTCTCGCCAATCTTATGCTTCCACGACTATCGCTACCGCTTAGTGATAAAGTAAAGCATTACAGCGCAATTACATTGCATAAAATAAAGCGACAACCATATGGCTCCTGCCAGTTGCCAATAACTCGGTTACAAAACATGATCATCTCATACAATAAAATTTAGCATCATGTCTTGACCATATCACATCACAACAAGCCCTGCAAAAACAAGTTAGACGTCCTCTACTTTGTTGTTGCAAGTTTTACGTGGCTGCTACGGGCTTAGAAAGAACCGTTCTTACCTACGCATCAAAACCACAACGATAGTTTGTCAAGTTGGTGCTATTTTAACCTTCGCAAGGACCGGGCGTAGCCACACTTGGTTCAACTAAAGTTGGAGAAACTGACACCCGCCAGCCACCTGTGTGCAAAGCACGTCGGTAGAACCAGTCTCGCGTAAGCGTACGCGTAATGTCGGTCCGGGCCGCTTCATCCAACAATACCGCCGAACCAAAGTATGACATGCTGGTAAGCAGTATGACTTATATCGCCCACAACTCACTTGTGTTCTACTCGTGCACAACATCAACGCATAAAACTTGGCTCGGATGCCACTGTTGGGGAACGTAGTAATTTCAAAAAAATTCCTACGCACACGCAAGATCATGGTGATGCATAGCAATGAGAGGGGAGAGTGTTGTCTACATACCCTCGTAGACCGGAAGCGGAAGCGTTAGCACAACGCGGTTGATGTAGTCGTACGTCTTCATGGCCCGACCGATCAAGCACTGAAACTACGGCACATCCGAGTTCTAGCACACGTTCAGCTCGATGACGATCCCCGGACTCTGATCCAGCAAAGTTTCAGGGAAGAGTTCCTTCAGCACGACGGCGTGGTGACGATCTTGATGTTCTACCGTCGCAGGGCTTCGCCTAAGCACTGCTACAATATTATCGAGGATTATGGTGGAGGGGGGCACCGCACACGGCTAAGAGAACGATCACGAAGATCAACTTGTGTGTCTAGAGGTGCCCCCCTGCCCCTGTATATAAAGGAGCAAGGGGGGAGGCCGGCCGGCCCTTGAGGCGCGCCAAGGAGGGGGGAGTCCTCCTCCTAGTAGGAGTAGGACTCCCCTTTCCTAGTCCAACTAGGAAGAGGGAAGGGGGAAGGAAAGAGAGGGAGAGGAAGAGGGAAAGAGGGGCCGCCCCCCCCTCCCCTAGTCCAATTTGGACTCCCCATGGGAGGGGGCGCTCCACCTCCTGGGCTGCAGCCCTCTCTCTCCCCTCAGGCCCACTAAGGCCCAATACTTCCCCGGGGGGTTCCGGTAACCCTTCCGGCACTTCGGTTTTCTCCGAAATCACCCGAAACTCTTCCGGTGTCCGAATATAGCCGTCCAATATATCAATCTTTATGTCTCGACCATTTCGAGACTCCTCGTCATGTCCGTGATCATATCCGGGACTCCGAAGAACCTTCGGTACATCAAAATATATAAACTCATAATGAAACTGTCATCGTAACGTTAAGCGTGCGGACCCTACGGGTTCGAGAACAATGTAGACATGACCGAGACACGTCTCCGGTCAATAACCAATAGCGGAACCTGGATGCTCATATTGGCTCCCACATATTCTACGAAGATCTTTTATCGGTCAGACCGCATAACAACATACGTTGTTCCCTTTGTCATCGGTATGTTACTTGCCCAAGATTTGATCATCGGTATCTGAATACCTAGTTCAATCTCGTTACCGGCAAGTCTCTTTACTCGTTCCGTAATACATCATCCCACAACTAACTTATTAGTTGCAATGCTTGCAAGGCTTATGTGATGTGCATTACCGAGAGGGCCCAGAGATACCTCTTCGACAATCCGGAGTGACAAATCCAAACCTCGAAATACGCCAACCCAACAAGTACCTTCGGAGACACCTGTAGAGCACCTTTATAATAACCCAGTTACGTTGTGACGTTTGGTAGCACACAAAGTGTTCCTCCGGTAAACGGGAGTTGCATAATCTCATAGTCATAGGAACATGTATAAGTCATGAAGAAAGCAATAGCAACAAACTAAACAATCAAGTGCTAAGCTAACAAAATGGCTCAAGTCAATCACATCATTCTCCTAATGATGTGATCCGTTAATCAAATGACAACTCATGTCTATGGTTAGGAAACATACCATCTTTGATCAACGAGCTAGTCAAGTAGAGGCATACTAGTGACACTTATGTTTGTCTATGTATTCACACATGTATTATGTTTCCGGTTAATACAATTCTAGCATGAATAATAAACATTTATCATGAATATAAGAAATAAATAATAACTTTATTATGTGCTCTAGGGCATATTTCCTTCAGGCCCTCCCCTCCCCCTATATATACTTGAGGTATTGGGGCTGCCCAACATATGATTTGATCTCTCTCTTGGCGCAGCCCTACCTCTCTCCCTCCTCGTCTCTCGTAGTGCTTGGCGAAGCCCTGCTGGAGTCCCGCGCTCCTCCACCACCACCACGCCGTCGTGCCGCTGCTGGACGGAGTCTTCCCCAACCTATCCCTCTCTCCTTGCTGGATCAAGGCGCGGGAGACGTCACCGGGCTGTACGTGTGTTGAACGCGGAGGCGCCGTTATTCGGCGCTTCGATCGGAATCGACCGCGATCTAAATCGCTGCGTGTACGACTCCACCAACCGCGTTCTTGCAACGCTTCCGCTTAGCGATCTACAAGGGTATGTAGATGCACTCCCCTTCCCCTCGTTGCTAGATTACTCCATAGATTGATCTTGGTGATGCATAGAAAATTTTAAATTTCTGCTACGATCCCCAACATTGGGGACACAAGAGACGCTTTGTTATTTGGTTGCAGGGCTGCTTGAGAGAGATCATCTTCATCCTACGCCTCCTACGGATTGATAAACCTTAGGTCATCCACTTGAGGGAAATTTGCTACTGTCCTACAAACCTTTGCACTTGGAGGCCCAACAACGTCTACAAGAAGAAGGTTGTGTAGTAGACATCAAGCTCTTTTCTGGCGCCGTTGCCGGGGAGGTTGGCGCTTGAAGGTATATCTTTAGATCTTCCAATTGAGTCTTTTAGTTTCTTGTTTTATCACTAGTTTAGTTTATAAAAGAAAACTACAAAAAAATGGAATTGAGTTTGTCTCATACGCTTCACCTTTTTAATATCTTTCGTGAGTATGATGGAAAGGATAATTGTGCTCAAGTGCTAGAAGAAGAAATCTATAAAATGTTTGGCACTAAATATTTGAATGATGAGCATGATTGCAATGTTGTTAGTATGAATTTGTACTAGTTATGGTGAAAATTCCTCCTATAAACATGTCAATTTTTGTGGAGTAGACTGGGTTTGCAAGTACACACCAAATAGGGAAGATAGATATTGCAAGAGGCATAAGTACTTAGAAACCAAATCGTTGCAAGAAATCCTAGATGAGTGTGCTGAAAGATTCAATATTTTTCGTGCCCCTTGTGAACTTTGCAATGAACATGGTCATTTAAAGCTCCAATGCTATTTGTTTCATGATCAAGTCGTGTCGAAACATTGTGATAATTTGATTACCCTTGAGCATCATAAAGAGCTTAGCCTTCTTTTGGGTTATGAAGAAATGAAACATATAACTGAGGGTATTCCAAAGTTTAATCTTGATAGAGTTCTTGATTTTGATCTAGAGAAAATTTATGTGTATTGTGCGGTGAATTGCATTGATAATCCTTATATTGACAACTACATAAAGAAAAGAAAACAATTAGAAGATGAAGAGAATACTAATGAAAGGGAAGAGACTTCCCAATATCCTCCTATTATTTCTTATGATGAATCAGGCAACGAGGAGGAGCCTCCTATTCAACCAATCTCATTAATAAGGAGATCCAAAAAGAGGATTGAACCCACACATGATGTGGTGAAGAATAAGAAAAGAAAAAGGAAGAGAGGTAAAAAGGTATCTCTCCCAAATAAAGTTGCTCCTATTACTATTGTGCCTCATGAAAATATAATTGTAGAAGATAATGATACTTCTTATGATCTTGAAAATCTTTTTGGCACTTGCTTGGAAGAATATAATAATTGCTATACTATTGGTGCTATCCATGCTATTAATGATGAGAGTGACTATGCTTATGATACGAAAAGGCCCAAGCTTGGGGAAGCTATGTTTGATGAGGATGACATATTTGAGAATATATTTGCTGCAATTAATGTTTGTCCCAAGCTTGGGTATGCTACGCTTAATGATGATATTTTTAGCCTTCCATGTTTAGATATGCAAAGTGATTATGATGAGAACAAAGTTGCTACTTATGATGATTATTGTGATGAAACTTATGCTATAAAAAGTAGTAATGATTATATTTATAAAAAAATTCATGATTATGATTACCCCTTCTCTGAACATTACCCTTTTAATATGGAAACAATTTATAGTATTCGAGTTTCCTATGATACTCCCACTATTCCGAATGAGAAGAATTTTGCTTATGTGGAGAGTAGTAAAATTTATATGCTTGTAGATCATGAAAAGAATGCTTTAGGTGATGGTTATATTGTTGAATTCATTCATTATTCTACTGAAAATTATTATGAGGGAGGAATATATGCTTGTAGGAATTGCAATAATATCAAGTTTCCTCTCTATGTGCTTAAAATTTTGAAGTTATGCTTGTTTTACCTTCCTATGCTAGTTGATTATTGTTCCCACAAGTTGTTTGCTCACAAAATCCCTATGCATAGGAAGTGGGTTAGACTTAAATGTGCTAGTCATATTCTTCATGATACTCTCTTTATGTTACAATTCTCATCCTTTATGTGAGCATCATTGAAATCATCATGCCAAGCTAGGGGCATTAAACGATAGCGCTTGTTGGGAGGCAACCCAATTTTATTTTTGTCCCTTGCTTTTTGTTCCTGTTTAGTAATAAATAATTCATCTAGCCTCTGTTTAGATGTGGTTTTATGCTTTTAGTTAGTGTTTGTGCCAAGTAGAACCTTTGGGAAGACTTGGGGGAAGTCTTGTCGATCATGCTGTCAAAAACAGAAACTTTAGCGCTCACGAGAATTGCTGCCATTTTTATTTGGAGAGTGATATTTAGTTAATTATTTTTGAATATGATTAATAGATAAATTCCTCAGGTCCAGAAATTTATTTGAGAATTTTATAAGTTCCAGAAGTATACGTTTGATCCAGATTACTACAGACTGTTCTGTTTTTGACAGATTCTGTTTTTCATGTGTTGTTTACTTATTTTGATGAATCTATGGCTAGTAAAATAGTTTATAAACCATAGAGAAGTTGGAATACAGTAGGTTTAACACCAATATAAATAAATAATAAGTTCATTACAATACCTTGAAGTGGTGATTTACTTTCTTATACTAACGGAGCTTACGAGTTTTCTACTTTAAGTTTTGTGTTGTGAAGTTTTCAAGTTTTGGGTAAGGATTCGATGGACTATGGATTAAGGAGTGGCAAGAGCCTAATCTTGGGGATGCCCAAGGCACCCCAAGGTAATATTCAAGGATATCTAAGAGCCTAAGCTTGGGGATGCCCCGGAAGACATCCCCTCTTTCGTCTTCGTTCATTGGTAACTTTACTTGGAGCTATATTTTTATACACCACATGATATGTGTTTTGCTTGGAGCGTCAATTTATTTTGTCAGGATTTGCTTGCTGTTATTTAGAACAATGTTTTGCATCTTTTATTTCAATAAAAGTGGCATTGATAGCCTTTACTATGCCTATGTTACAAGTATACATGTTGCTGTTTGAAAACAGAAAGTTTACCGCTGTTGCAATAATTCCCTAGAAAAGTCAGAATGTCATAAAATGTTGAAACATTTTGCATATTAAGCTCTGATAAATTTACTACAGTGGTAATTTCTTTCATAATTTTTGGATCTAGGGAAGTATGGATGTTGCTGCATTCTTTACAGACTATCCTGTTTAGGCAGATTGCTGTTATGTTTGCATTGTTTGCATATGTTTGCTTCTTTAATGATTCTATTTGAGGATAGGACTATTAAATATGCAGAGGAATTTAGTATGCAATGTTGAATAATAATTTTAGTGATTTGCTATAGTAGAGTATGATAAGGTTTTGCAATGGTTTATACTAACTTATCTCACGAGTCCTTGTTGAGTTTTGTGTGGATGAAGCTTTTGAGATTTAGGGAGACCGTGATATGAGAGGAATTAAGGAGACACAAAAGATCAATCTTGGGGATGCCCAAGGCACCCCAAGATAATATTTCAAGAAGTCTGAAGCATCTAAGCTTGGGGATGCCCCGGTTGGCATCCCACCTTTCTTCTTCAACAACTATCGGTTAGTTTCGGTTGATCCTAAGTTTTTCCTTCTTCACATGATGTTTGCTATTCTTAGATGTCATTTTATTTTGTTTTCTGGCTGTTTGAATAGAATACCAAGATCTGAAATTATTAAATGTTAGAGAGTCTTCACATGGTTGCATAATTATTCAACTACTCATTGATCTTCACTTATATCTTTTGGAGTAGTTTGTCGATGCTCTAGTGCTTCACTTATATCTTTCAGAGCATGGTGGTAGTTTTATTTTGAAGAAATAGATGAACTCTCATGCTTCATTTATATTATTTTGAGAGTCTTAAATAGCATGGTAATTTGCTTAAAATCCTAATATGCTAGGTATTCAAGAATAATAAAAATTCTCTTATGAGTGTGTTGAATACTAAGAAGTTTGATGCTTGATGATTGTTTTGAGATATGGAGATGGTGATATTAGAGTCATGCTAGTTGAGTGGTTATGAATTTGAGAGATACTTGTGTTGAAGTTTGTGATTCCCGTAGCATGCACGTATGGTGAACCATTATGTAACGAAGTCGGAGCATGAGGTGTTTATTGATTGTCCTCCTTATGAGTGGCGGTCAGGGACGAGCGATGGTCTTTTCCTACCAATCTATCCCCCTAGGAGCATGCGTGTAATACTTTGCTTTGATAACTTCTAGATTTTTGCAATAAGTATATGAGTTCTTTATGACTAACGTTGAGTCCATGGATTATATGCACTCTCACCCTTCCACCTTTGCTAGCCTCTCTAATACCGCACACCCTTCGCCGGTATCATACACCTACCATATACCTTCCTCAAAACAGCCACCATACCTACCTATTATGGCATTTCCATAGCCATTCCGAGATACATTGCCATGCAACTTTCCACCATCTAGTTCATCATGGCACATTCCATCCTTGTCATATTGCATATCCCGGTACACCGCCGGAGGCATTCATATAGAGTCATATCTTGTTCTAAGTATCGAGTTGTAATTCTTGAGTTGTAAATAAATAGAAGTGTGATGATCATCATTAATAGAGCATTGTCCCAAATAAAAAAAAGAGAAAGGCCATAAAAAAGAAAGGCCAATAAAAAATAAAGGCCAAAAAAAGAAAGGCCAAATAAAAAAATAATAAAAAGGGGCAATGCTACTATCCTTTTTTCCACACTTGTGCTTCAAAGTAGCACCATGATATAGCGGGTCTCATATATTGTGCTTCAAAGTAGCACCATGTTCTTCATATAGAGAGTCTCATATGTTTTCACTTTCATATACTAGTGGGAATTTTACATTATAGAACTTGGTTGGTATATTCCAATGATGGGCTTCCTCAAAATGCCCTAGGTCTTCGTGAGCAAGCGAGTTGGATGCACACCCACTAGTTTCTTTTGTTGAGCTTTCATACATTTATAGCTCTAGTGCATCCGTTGCATGGCAATCCCTACTCACTCACATTGATATCTATTGATGGGCATCTCCATAGCCCGTTGATACGCCTAGTTGATGTGAGACTATCTTCCCCCTTTTTGTCTTCTCCACAACCACCATTCTATTCCATCTATAGTGCTATGTCCATGGCTCATGCTCATGTATTGCGTGAAGATTGAAAAAGTTTGAGAACATCAAAAGTATGAAACAATTGCTTGGCTTGTCATCGGGGTTGTGCATGATTTAAATATTTGTGTGGTGAAGATGGAGCATAGCCAGACTATATGATTTTGTAGGGATAGCTTTCTTTGGCCATGTTATTTTGAGAAGACATGATCGCTTTGTTAGTATGCTTGAAGTATTATTATTTCAAAGTCAATATGAACTTTTGTCTTGAATCTTTCGGATCTGAATATTCATATCACAAGTAAGAAGAATTACATTGAAATTATGCCAACTAGCATTCCACATCAAAAATTATCTTTTTATCATTTACCTACTCGAGGGCGAGCAGGAATTAAGCTTGGGGATGCTAGATACGTCTCCAAGGTATCTATAATTTTTGATTGCTCCATGCTATATTATCTACTGTTTTGGGCAATATTGGGCTTTATTATCCACTTTTATATTATTTTTGGGACTACCCTATTAACCGAAGGCCCAGCCCAGATTTGGTGTTTTATGCCTATTTCAGTGTTTTGAAGAAAAGGAATATCAGACGGAGTCGAAACGGAACGAAATCAACTGGAGAAGTTATTTTTGGAAGGAAACACACCCGATGGACTTGGACCCTACGTCAAGGAAGGAACGAGGTGCTCACGAGGGTGGGGGCGCCCCCCCTAAGGCGCGCCCCTTGTCTCGTGGGGCCCTCGTGGCTCCCCTGACGTACCTCCTGCACCCATATATACCTACGTGACCTAAAAATTCCAGAACACAAGATAGATCGGGAGTTCCGCCGCCAGAAGCCTCCGTAGCCACCAAAAGTCAATCGGGACCCTGTTCCGGCATCCTGCTGGAGGGGGGAACCCTCACCGGTGGCCATCTTCATCATCCCGGTGCTCTCCATGACGAGGAGGGAGTAGTTCTCCCTTGGGGCTGAGGGTATGTACCCGTAGCTATGTGTTTGATCTCTCTCTCTAGTGTTCTTGAGATGATACGATCTTGATGTATCGCGAGCTTTGCTATTATATTTGGATCCTATGAAGTTTCTTCCCCCTCTACTCTCTTGTAATGAATTGAGTTTCCCCTTTGAAGTTATCTTATCGGATTGAGTCTTTAAAGATTTGAGAACACTTGATGTATGTCTTGCCGTGGATATCTGTGGTGACAATGGGATACCGCGTGCCACTTGATGTATGTTTTGGTGACCAACTTGCGGGTTCATGAACCTATGCATAGGGGTTGGCACACGTTTTCGTCGTGATTCTCTGGTAGAAACTTTGGGGCACTCTTTGAGGTCCTTTGTGTTGGTTGAATAGATGAATCTGAGATTGTGTGATGCATATCGTATAGTCATACCCACGGATACTTGAGGTGACATTGGAGTATCTAGGTGACATTAGGGTTTTGGTTGAATTGTATCTTAAGGTGTTATTCTAGTACGAACTCTAGGGCTGTTTGTGACACTTATAGGAATAGCTCAACGGATTGATTGGAAGAATAACTTTGAGGTGGTTTCGTACCCTATCATAATCTCTTCGTTCGTTCTCCGCTATTAGTGACTTTGGAGTGACTCTTTGTTGCATGTTGAGGGATAGTTATGTGATCCAATTATGTTAGTATTGTTGAGGGAACTTACACTAGCGAAAGTATGAACCCTAGGCCTTGTTTACTATCATTGCAATACCGTTTACGCTCACTTTTATCACTTGCTACCTTGCTGTTTTTATTATTTCAGATTACAAAAACTATTATCTACTATCCATATTGCACTTGTATCACCATCTCTTCACCGAACTAGCGCACCTATACAATTTACCATTGTATTGGGTGTGTTGGGGACACTAGAGACTCTTTGTTATTTGGTTGCAGGGTTGCTTGAGAGAGACCATCTTCATCCTACGCCTCCTACGGATTGATAAACCTTAGGTCATCCACTTGAGGGAAATTTGCTACTGTCCTACAAACCTCTGCACTTGGAGGCCCAACAACGTCTACAAGAAGAAGGTTGTGTAGTAGACATCAGTATGTACCAGTAGCTATGTGTTTGATCTCTCTCTCTCTCTCGTGTTCTTGAGGTGATACGATCTTGATGTATCGCGAGCTTTGCTATTATATTTGGATCCTATGATGTTTCTTCCCCCCTCTACTCTCTTGTAATGGATTGAATTTCCCCTTTGAAGTTATATTATCGGATTGAGTCTTTAAAGATTTGGGAACACTTGATGTATGTCTTGCCGTGGATATCAGTGGTGACAATGGGATATCACGTGATTCACTCGATGTATGTTTTGGTGATCAACTTGCGGGTTCCGCCCATGAACCTATGCATAGGGGTTAGCACACGTTTTCGTCGTGATTCTCCGGTAGAAACTTTGGGGTACTCTTTGAGGTCCTATGTGTTGGTTGAATAGATGAATCTGAGATTGTGTGATGCATATCGTATAATCATACCCACGGATACTTGAGGTGACATTGGAGTATCTAGGTGACATTAGGGTTTTGGTTGATTTGTATCTTAAGGTGTTATTCTAGTACGAACTCTAGGGCTGTTTGTGACACTTATAGGAATAGCCCAACGGATTGATTGGAAAGAATAACTTTGAGGTGGTTTCGTACCCTAACATAATCTCTTCGTTCGTTCTCTGCTATTAGTGACTTTGGAGTGACTCTTTGTTGCATGTTGAGGGATAGTTATGTGATCCAATTATGTTATTATTGTTGAGAGGACTTGCACTAGTGAAAGTATGAACCCTAGGCCTTGTTTACTATCATTGCAATACCGTTTACGCTCACTTTTATCATTAGTTACCTTGCTGTTTTTATATTTTCAGATTACAAAAATCATTATCTACTATCCATATACCACTTGTTTCACCATCTATTCGCCGAACTAGTGCACCTATACAATTTACCATTATATTGGGTGTGTTGGGGACACAAGAGACTCTTTGTTATTTGGTTGCAGGGTTGCTTGAGAGAGACCATCTTCATCCTACGCCTCCTACAGATTGATAAACCTTAGGTCATCCACTTGAGGGAAATTTGCTACTGTCCTACAAACCTCTGCACTTGGAGGCCCAACAACGTCTACAAGAAGAAGGTTGTGTAGTAGACATCACCATGCCAGCACCAACATACAATGCCGGCTTCAGAAAATACCACGGTTCATGCTGGCGCACTCGCCAGCCGGCCGGCACACATGCCAGCACACAAAAAATGGTAGGACTTGGAGTTCGACCACGCCATCGCGGCTCCCGTGGTCATGCCGGCACACCTGCCGGCATACAAAAAGATGGCCCTCGACGCCATAGACGGCGGACGGCATTTCCTCGAACAGGTTGCGGGCGTCCGGGAGACCGCCGGCCGGCGTCTGTCGCGCGCGTTTCCTCGTGCCGCCGGACGACGAGCCACCGACCACCGGGGTGGCGTTAAGGTCGATGGGCACGCCTTCCACGCTCACGTCGGGTGAGCGCTCCCCGGAGAGGCGGGAGGCCTGCGGGTAGACGTGGAAGCCGGGGACCGGGTTGCAAGCCGATGCGCGGGGTGAGTCGGGCATCACCACCGAGGAAACACCGACGAGCCGGTGCTGGCCGCGGCGACAGCGGCTTGGACGAGGTTGTGCTGGCTAGGGTTTACCCCAAGCATGTTGAGCGCCTCCCTCGTTGCAGCAGCGACGCGGGCGTTGGTGAATTCGTGCTGCACGGTGGCGGCCTCATCCCTCGCGTCCGCAGCGTGCCTCCGGCCCTTCCTCTTGGCTGACTCCCTTGCCCGCTGTTCGTGCGTCAGCGCCTTCTTCGGCTTGGTCGCCGCGGCGGTTTTGCGCGCCGCACGAGGCTTGCCTTTCCCAGAGGGGGCGACGACGCCGGACGAGGCGAGGGAGGCGAGGCCGGCGGCGGCGTCGAGGTCGAGGTCGATGGCGTCCTCCATAGTTGGTTGGGGGGCAGGGGCGCGCACTGGCGGGAGCGTTTTTGGGGAAAATGGAGGAAAATGGTTCTGGTTGCCACCGATAGACGGGCCCGGGGAGAGGAGTAGGCGCGCGCGCGTCCGTCTCGTGTTCGCGCCGACGCAAATCCAGCTCAAAAATGAGCCTGGAATGGGTCGCCCGCGGACAAAAAACGGACGCGCGTCCGTTTGGGTCGGCGCGTTGGGCCGCCACTTTTGTCCGCGCCGACCCAAACGGACGAGGGCGAACGAAATGGTTCTCCCCGTTGGAGTTGCTCTAAGGGTGTTTTGTTCCAAGCTAATGTATGTTGAGAAATTCAATTGTTGAATGTTTTTTTTTTGGATTTTCGGCTGGTACTGGAGAGCTTTCATCATCCAAATCAATGTTCACAAAGGTGACCTGGAGTTGTCTTGCTCCATATTAATTTTATCCTACTTAAAATTCAAAAAAGATTATCCTAGTTCAGCCCAGTGAGTGTCAGGGAACGGCGAGCCATACAAAGTCAGCCAAAAGGTAATAAAACTAATTAATTAATTACACTAAATATAGGAGGTTGTAAGAATATAGCTGGAAAAAAATGTTTGTTGTTTCTAGTTTTTCATCACTACAAGGCTCCTTGGGTTAGAGATAACTTTAGATGATAACATTGCTTGATAGTATGAGGTTTGAGTCGAAGTTAATCAATTATTTCATTTATGTGCTAGAAAGGCTTTTATCATTCCTCTAGTCTAGTAACGTATTTTATCACTAAAGGTTCCTTGTATGCTTTTTCAATGGGCGACTATCCAAATTTGATATAGCCAATATTTTCAATAGACGCCTTCCACTTGTTTTAAATAGTTGAGACGAAGGAAAAAAATTTGAAAAGGAGGATTACCTCCGGTATCTGCATCAAGCGATGCACACAACCATTTATTGAGCCAAAGCAATGCCGGAGATTATGTAACTACTTTGATGGAAAAATCAATGAATCCACATACTGAAGGTAGACATTCAGTTTAAAATTGATTGTGTCTTTGAACTTAAAGCGATTTTGATTAGCATATGATCCTCCGCCATGTCCTTTTGTTCAAATGTACTAATCTTGATCCAAGAGAGGCGAATCACAGGAAAAAGAGGAGTTCATACTCAACTGCACTATTGGTATCAAACCAATTTCTGCTCTCTTTCGAGGAAGATAGGGAACAACATGGCTGATCTGCTCAAGTTGCTGAAAGTTTTATATCAGTCGCTTGACGTTCGATAGCCTAATAGTTCTTTTTAATAACGGCCATACCAACTTATTTTCAGCATTGCCGTCATCTTCCTCTATTAAACAACTCCTCTTGAAGTAACACAGTCATCTTGCAGGAATCTCCATGGCACGGGACTATGAACGGATTATGATATATTGAGCCTGATTTAATGTTACCCTTTCAAATCCGGCCACTCCATATATGCACCGACTTGTAGTACCATTTACATTCAAACTACAAGGCATCACGTCGTAGTAATTTAAAAAAACCATGGCAACTATTTAAAAATATCAAAGCACTAAACTTTTTATTTTCATTTCTTCCATGTACATCTTATCTTCGGTGTTTTATGCTTCAAATGTTCATAATTTTCTAAACCATTTATTGAATAAATAGACAGCACGACAACGCGCGTCATCATGATCTAATTGTGTTGAGACGTGGTTCTTTTTCTTGAATTGCCCGAATGCTTTTTGTCCGCTTCCCGTCCGTTGCCGCTTTGTTTCTATACCATATCTCCTTTTTTTAATGTATTTAGTATTTGTTTTCCCATCCATACCGCACCTGTCCCGCTTTGGATTTATAAAAAAAATATGTAATATAAGAGTATCTACATCCAGACGCCTCAAACCCATCTCATACGTTTGGGCAGGCTGCTTGGCCACTGACCGGTCACAATTTTTCTAAACAGGCCTCAAACGCCCGAGATGACCGGCACCCCTCATATCCAACCCAAATATGGGGCACCCGAAGGAAACACCGGTCCGGAGGAAACCCGGCAGTCCGAAACTCGTTTCCTCCGGACCAGTGTCGCCACGTGGTCCTACCATCCATATTTTCCTCCGCCTGTCCACCGTCGCCGCCACTTTCCACTTCTCCCGCCCGCCTAGTAGCCATGCCCCCACGTCGCCGGGTCAGGAGCGAGCCATTTCTAAGGCCGGAGCGCCGGCTCGAGCTCCTTGAGCAGATCTGGACAAGGCGCGAAGTCCAGATCGCCGCGGGGCTACCTCCAGATGCAATGGATCTGGAGAAGGAGTTGGAGGAGGAGGAGGAGGTGGAGGACGACGACGAGGAGGAGGAGGATGCGGGGGACGCTGGCGACGCGGATCTGCATGCGGAGCAGCAGACCATCCTCGATTCCCTCCGCTCGGAGTCGGCTGCGGAGGCTAGACACCGTCGGCGGCAGGAGATGAAGGCCATAGAGGAGGCGGAGATGCTCGCCTACATGGATGAGGTCGAGCAGGAGGAGGATGAGCCGGAGCCCTCCTTCCCGCCCGTCCAGCTGGCGTCCGGCGCCATCGTCGTGGACATCTCTGACAACGAATATTAGCTAGGGTAGTACGTAGAATTTCTTTTGCATGCTTTGTATAAATCCAGGGGTCGAAATATGAGAGACTCAGATGCAGAGTGGCTAATTTGACGCGTGGCCGGTCACTCTCCGCGGATGTGCCCGATCGCGTCCGCGGGCGTTTAAAGGGCCGGATTTGCAAAGTCCAGTTGTAGATGCTCTAAGAGCATCTTCAAGAGAGACGCTAAAAGTAGCCCGCGCTAGAAAAAATGTCAATTTAGCGCGCGGAGCATCTCCAACAGACGCTGCAAAAACCAGCACGGTGTAAAATCCATCTAGCGCGCTGGGAATTTCTGCATCGCACGCGGGATATTTAATGCGTGGCGTACAGCGCGCTGGACAATTTAAAGCGCGAAGACGAACTGCTCCGCTTCCTCTGCTCGTCCCGCCTCGAGCTCGCCCCTGCAGGGGCTGCAGCGCGCCGCCGCCGGCCGCGGCCACTCCTATGCGTTCTCGTCTCTACTCGTCCTAGCACGGGACGGAGCCGACGCTGCCCTTCTACTCGTCGGCTGCAGCTCGCCGCCTCGAGTTCGCTGGTCGGGAGCGTGTGCCGGCCGGGAGCCGCCGTTGCCCTTCTGCTAGCTTGCTCCAACAATTAAGGGAAGCTAGCTAGCTCGCATTTGCGATTCACAACAAGCTAGCTCGCGTGCGGTGCCCGACGGAAGATGATTTGCAAGATCAGCAAGCTAGCTTGCTCCAACCACTGGGGACCCAATTGTGTTTTTATTTTGATTAGATGGATTTATTTGTAAATGTTTAGGGACCTGTTTGTTGTAGATATATGTGTGGTGCTTTATTTTTTAATGCGTCTGCTGGACTGTTGCGTGTTGTCCGTTGCTAAAGTTACTAAAATGGCGCTGTAAAATTATTTTAGCGTGCCTTTTTTTTGGGCTTCTGTTGGAGATGCTATAATACGGTATGAGTATTATCTGTCCAAAATCCGATGTCACCCTTCAGTTTTATAGCATTCTGGTTGGTAACCTGTCAAGCGTCCAGACTCCCCGCTCATATTGTATCTGGACTTTGCAAAAGCACAAACAACACTAGAACAAAGTCGTGCAACCACAAGCCGGGAAACATATACAATCTCAAGAGAAGAGATTCGGCAGGGAGCAGAACAATTAACAAAGAAATGAGCAGTTGGCACATCGCACCATCGGAAAGTTTGAAACACATGCAAAAAACCACAGCCATCTCTCTCCAGCCTTCGTCACACTCAACCAAAAATTTGTTATTACGACACCAGTCAGGGAAACAAAGCTGGGATAAAGCTACACTTTCACTGGCAGAGCAGCTGGGCGGAACGAGGATGGCATTGGCAGGAGCGGAGGTGGTGGCCGCCGTCGACCACCGCGGCCGCCCGGTGTCGCGGCGCTCCTCCGGTCGGTGGCCGGCCGCGCTCTTCGTCGTCGGTACGCCACGGAGCAAACTGCAGCCCCCTCCTCGTTTGCAGAGAGGTTTTGCGCGCATGCCTACGCGTTGATGACGGTCGGAATTGAACGCAGGGGTGGAGGTCGCGGAGCGGTTCGCGTTCGCCGGCATCTCCAGCAACCTCATCACCTACCTGACAGGCCCGCTCGGGCAGTCGACGGGGTCGGCTGCGGCCGCCGTCAACGTGTGGGCGGGCGTGGCCATGCTGCTGCCGCTGCTCGGCGCCGCCGTGGCCGACTCCTGGCTCGGCCGGTACCGCACCATCGTCTACGCCTCCGGCCTCTACATCCTGGTACGTACGTCTAGCCGCGCCGGCACTAGCTTCTTCCTACCGAACAATTTCACAAGAATTTGCTTCCCCAGTCCTTCCATAGAAGAGAGTTCATTGCTTTTTTTCTGATTGTTCCCAGGGACTGGCCATGCTCACCGTCTCGTCGGCGCCACCAGCGGCATGCGCGGGCACGCCGGACTCAGCCGAGTGCTCGGCAGGCCCGTCTGCTATCCAAGTGGTCTTCTTCTACCTCTCCCTCTACCTCGTCGCAATCGCCTACGGCGGCCAGAAGCCCTGCGTGCAGGCGTTCAGCGCGGACCAGTTCGACGAGAGTGACCCCGAGGAGCTCGCGTCCAGGGGCTCCTTCTTCAACTGGTGGTGCTTCGCCACAAGCGGCGGCAACACCATCACCATCTCGGCCTTGAACTACGTCCAGGAGAGCGTAAGCTGGCAGTTCGGATTCGGCATCCCGTGCGCCGCCATGGCGCTCGCTCTCTCCGTCTTCTTGCTCGGAACCAGCACCTACCGCTTCTACCCACCGGAGAGGAACGGCGGCCTGCTCGCGCAGCTCGGCGAACTGCTCGTGTCGAGGGCTAAATCCTGGCACTCGTCATGGAGTTCCAATTCCAAGTAATCAACCTTTTTCTTTCTATCCATCAGAAGTTCAGAACACTTCAGTTGAGCGAATTCATCTGAGAAACTGAATGTTCACTCGCTCGTTTGGCATCCACGCAGATTACCCGATGATGACTCACTGCCATTGCTTGCCGATGCTCCATCGGCATCCAAGGATAACGCCAAAGATTTCCCTCACGAAGCCACGTCGCTGCTCAAGCTGTTCCCGATATGGTCGACCTGCCTGATCTACGCCGTCGTCCTGTCGCAGTGGTCGACGCTGTTCACCAAGCAGGCGAGCACGCTGGACAGGAGGATCGGCAGCCTGCTCGTACCGGCCGCCGCCATGCAAAACCTGAGCCACGCCGCAGTGCTCATCTTCCTCCCGATCTACGACCGGATCCTCGTCCCGCTCGCTAGAAAACGCACAGGGAACCCTCGTGGCATCACCGTCCTGCAGAGGATCGGCGTCGGGCTGGCGATCTCGATCGTCGCCATGATTGTCGCCGCGCTGGTGGAGACCAAGAGGCTCAGGATCGCAGTCGACCACGGCCTGCTAGACGAGCCTCAAGTTCCCATCCCCATGAGCCTGCTGTGGGTGGTTCCTCAGTTCCTCCTGGCCGGGCTGTCCGGCGTGTTCGCGTTCGTCGGCCTGCAGGAGTTCTTCTACGACCAGGTGCCGGACTCCCTCCGCAGCCTGGGCATCGCTCTGTGCATGAGCATCGCCGGGGCTGGCTGCTTCATCAGCAGCTTCCTCGTGTACGCCATTGACAGGGTGACCAGCAGCAATGGGGGGAGCTGGTTCTCAAACAACCTCAACAGGGGGCACCTCGACTACTTCTTCTGGCTCCTGGCCGCGCTCAGTGCCTTGGGCTTCTCTGCTTACCTGCACTTTGCAAGGGTTTATGTCGGCAAGAAAAGGAACAGTTCAGCTTCAGTACAGTGATGCGATGGTATCTACAGAGCCTTCAGCGCAATTTTCATGGACAATCATGGCAGGTAGGGAAGGAAGCTTGCCACGGGAAATTAGCAAAATGATATTTCGCGTCGCTTCCAGATTCAAAGCTACACGGACGAGGATGGCGTGACCATAGAACAGCCCCGCATTTACAATGGTTTTCAAAAGAAATGGCCACGCTGACTTGATGTAAATATGTGGAAAATATGTGAACATAATGTACCAGTACGAAGTTCAGATAATTTTTGAAAATTCTGATTTCTTGTGCACATGTTCATGTTAGTGTCGAAAGCGTGCCTGATAATTTTTTTCATGCAAACCTAGTTATGCAGTTATGCTTCACCAATAGGATAAACAAAGTCCAATCTCTCTACTATTAAACCCAATTATGCGGTCTGCGGGGGCCCCCTGAACCACCTTAGTCCAATTCCACCGCCACTAAATCATGTAAATCCCGAAACCATTTGTCATACCTCAGGAAGAATTTTATCGCCGTCGCTAGTCTCTATTTCGCGAAGATCCAATCTGGAGGCCTGTTATGGAGCTCTGTCGGAGGGGGAATCCATTGCAGGAGTCTTCTTAAAAAATGTTCATGGATTTTTTTTTTATGAATTGAAAAAAAATGAGTTTGAAAAAACACAGAGAATTTGAGAAAAGTTCATCTATGTTGAAGAGAAAGTTCATTAAGTTGGGGGGAAAATCATTGAATTTGAAAAGGAATCATCAATTTTGGAAAAAAAAAGTCAAAAAATGAAAACAGATCATCATATTGGAAAAAGTGCACCAATTTTTTTTAAAAAGTTCATTGATTCCAAAAACTTTCACAAAGACTGAAAAAAAATCATCAATTTAAAAAAAATCCCTGCAATTTGAAAAAAGAAAGAATGAAGAAAATAAAAAACAGAAAACATTGAAATCCCAGTTGGAAACGCGAAAAAATGAACAGAAAAACAAATGGGCCGCCCGCTAACTGGACTTAGTGTCTCGGGGGGGTGAGGGTGGGGGGGGCGCTCACCCCCTTGGCTCCGCACCTGGGCCCCATGGTCGAGCATCAACAGCACGTGAGTCTGTGTGTATTCAAGTAATGCTACACATACAAACGAGTTACAAGGTTTTACAAAAAGAGTTAATTTGATTGGTCAATAGGTGGGGAGGCGGCCCACCCTCCCTGAAAATCAGGGAGAGGGCAAGTTTGTGATTGGTTAGTAGATAAAAAAAATCTTAGTCAGTGTGTAATTGCGTATAACTCTTTGTATGTTTAGCATTATTGTTATGTACCCCTACAAAAACATGAGGTTGTGTGTTGCCGTGGTTGCCGACAACGAGAAATTGGAGCTCGTACACAACACATCTCACACGTCTCTTTGTTAGTAGCATGAATCAGGTAATGAGTTCTCGCACAATTTATTTTGCCTATTAATTTCTCATTTCCACTCATTGACTGGTAGAGCCCGCATACGTAGAGAGAAGTGAGATGACTTGGTTGCATTTTTTTTTTTTGCAATCTAATCTGAGAGCTTTATTCAACAAAGGTACTCCTAGCATCATCCGCCAAAAGGTTAGTGAGTAGGAAGGATGGTCTCGAACCAGTCCAACTGTCGGTGACCACCGGTGTGCTTGCATGTTTAGCACAAAGGTGGGCAGATACATTGGCTGATCTGTTTACATGTTGAACAACGAAAGAAGAAAAATAGAAAGCTAGCTCTCTAATTTCTAAAAGTAAAGAAGCCACAACAAAAAGACTGTTATGACGAGTGTTCTAGAGATTAACTATCTTCAGGCAGTCTATTTCCATGATCACATGTGAGAAACCGCGCAGGTTAGCAAAGATAACTCCATCACGCAAAGCCATGGTCTCTCCAATGAACGGATCCGATAACCCCAGATAGGGTTTACTCCAAGCTTCCAACAAAGCCGAGCTGGCCACGTAGGCAGTTTGGCCGGTCAAAGTAGACAATACCGAGCACGGTAAGACAATGATCGTATAATCACCAGTACTCGTATATAGTGACCGTATTCTTAAGGACAACGAGTAAAGTAAGCTATCGACACAAGTACAGTGATCACCAATGCATTTTACTCTTCCAGATCCCCAGAATGCCTGTTGTATCCAGAGTTCTAAACTTAGCATAGCGCATGAATACTTTTTTTTTTGCGGAAAAGGAAATGTTTTAAAGTGTCAAAAGATTATGGCAAATATTTGACATGTACATGTATAGATATGATCTAGGCAACTAGAAATAAGCCAATACGTCGATTTGAATTTACTCATTTCACAAGTTTGTATTTTTGTGTGCAGCTCACATGGTAAGGCATTTTCTAATGAAGGTTGACAGACATGCGGTCTACTCCATGTATACGTACATGTGGGAAATTTTCAGAGTTTTGCTTGACACTTCAGAATACGAATCTCGATGGAGTTCTGTCGGTGCAAAGTCGTTGTCTCCACGAAATGGAAAACCAAATGACAAGACTCGCTCGCATCGAAACTGAGAAGCAAGTCGTAGTTTACAACCCCCGTCACCGCAACCACGATTTTGTTTCTCGCCCAACATGCTAATAGATAAACAGAAAATGGTGGCGAAAACTAAGACCTGACGACGACCAGCTCCACCACATGTAGATGCCGAGTTGCACATGGCGCTTCAGGCCATGGCAGCATTGGAGAGCATCTCAGCTCCTGCTGCATTGACCTTTTACTACTGTTATCGGTAGTCTAGTTTAGTTGCCCTTGGCCTCGGCGTCGGGCTCCAAACGGAGGAGGACGAGCATCGGCAGCGGAGAAGAAGACGTGATGGCATCGGCGGGAGCGGAGCCGGTGGCCGCCGTTGACCACCGCGGCCGCCCGGCCTCGCGGCGCTCCTCCGGCCGGTGGCCGGCCGCGCTCTTCGTCATCGGTACGTACGATACGACACGAGGCAAATCGCAAACGTGCAGGAGCTGGTGAGCTGGTGACGGTCGAAACTGAATTCGCGGCAACGCAGGGGTGGAGGTCGCGGAGCGGTTCGCCTTCGCCGGCATCTCCGGGAACCTCATCACCTACCTGACCGGCCCGCTCGGGCAGCCGACGGCGGCCGCCGCCGCGGCCGTCAACGCGTGGTCAGGCGTGGCCATGATGCTGCCGCTGCTCGGCGCCGCCCTGGCCGACTCCTGCATCGGCCGGTACCGCACCATCCTCTACGCCTCCCTCCTCTACATCCTGGTAGACGAATTTCGCAGAGGAACAAAACCCCGTATTCCCAAGAAACCAGTTGGACTTCTCCCTTGAACTGTGTGCTTTCCAGGGGCTAGCCATGCTGACCATCTCGTCGTCGGTGCACGGCGGCGAGGGCACGCCACACGTGGCATCCTCGGCGACGGCGAGCCCGTCCGCGGCCCAGGTGGCCTTCTTCTACGTGTCGCTCTACCTCGTCGCCTTCGCCTACGGCGGGCAGAAGCCGTGCGTGCAGGCGTTCAGCGCCGAGCAGTTCGACGAGAACGACCCCGAGGAGCTCGCCGCCAGGGGCTCCTTCTTCAACTGGTTCTTCTTCGTCACGGACGGCAGCGTCACCGTCACCGTCCCGGCCCTGAACTACGTCCAGGACAGCGTTAGCTGGCAGCTCGGGTTCGGGATCGCGGGCGTCGCCATGGCGCTCGCCCTCGCTGTCTTCTTGCTCGGAACCAAGACCTACCGCTTCTACCCTCCGGCGAGGAATGGCGGCCTGCTTGCGCGGCTCGGCGAACCGCTTGTCGCCACGGTTCGATCCTGGCATTCATCATGGCGCTCCTCCAAGTAATCAAACTCTTGATTTCTCAGCTTCGATTCAGTCCATTCTTCTGAAACTGAACCTTGCTCGATCACTTGGTCCATTGGCACGCAGATTATCCGACGACTCACGGCCATTGCTCGATAGCTCGTCATTGCCACCCAAGGGGAGCACCGGCAATGCAGGTTCCCCTCATGAAGCGGCATCGCTGCTCAGATTGTTCCCGATATGGTCGGCATGCCTGATCTACGCCGTCGTCTACGCACAGTGGCCTACTTTCTTCACCAAGCAGGCGAGCACGCTCGACAGGAGAGTAGGCAGCCTGGTGGTGCCAGCCGCCGCCATGCAGAACCTGAGCCATGTCGCGGTCATGATCTTCCTGCCGATCTACGACCGGATCCTCGTCCCGCTGGCTAGAAAGCACACGGGGAACCCTCATGGCATCACAATGCTGCAGAGGATCGGCGCCGGGCTGGCGATTTCGATCGTCGCGATGATCGTCGCCGCGCTGGTGGAGATGAAGAGGCTCGGGATAGCAGCAGATCATGGCACCCTGGATGAGCCTGATGCCGTTGTTCCTATGAGCTTGCTGTGGGTGGTTCCCCAGTTCCTCCTGGCAGGCTTGACCAGCGTGTTTGCGTATGTTGGCCTGCTGGAGTTCTTCTACGACCAGGTGCCGGACTCCCTCCGGAGCCTGGGCGTAGCTCTGTGCATGAGCATAGGTGGGGTTGGCTGCTTCATCAGTAGCTTCCTTGTGTACGCCATTGACAGGGTGACCAGCAGCAATGGGGGGAGCTGGTTCTCCAACAACCTCAACAGGGGCCATCTTGATTACTTCTTCTGGTTTCTGGCTGCCCTCGGTGCCTTGGCCTTCTCTGCTTACCTGCACTTTGCAAAGGCTTATGTCGAAAAGAAAAAAGATTATTCAGTTTTGGTACAATGATGTAGAGAATGTTCAGTGTAACAATCATGACAAGTATCAAAGGAAGTTTGCTAGTACTACTGAAAATTAGCAGAAATGATTTGTTGGCATATATATGGAGGAGGAATGTTAAATTGCCTGTTTTCGATCTCCATTGTTACCCAGATGATGGTAGCAGATCAGCTCTGCATCATGGAAATGGCCAAACACATCATGTAGTAGTACAAGTGTACAGCACGAGATATGGACACACTACTCAGTACTCACAACCTCCGCAAAGCATAACAACGGCACAAAAACCATTTCACGGTGTTTAAGCACTAAAACAGAGGACGCAAGAGAATATAATTAAGCTATGGCAACATTGTTAAGGTGATTCGATGATACAAATACAACAATACAAATCGATCATCTCATGGATTTCTTTTGTTAACTGTTCCGGAGGGCCAACATTTCAATCACTCTGATGCTATCTGCTGCAGCAATTAACAAACAAACAAAACTGTTTAGGGAGGTAGACGGGGGACATCGATCAACATGCCACAAGTGATTTCCTTCCCAGGCACGTGAGGAGAGCAGGAGCGAGAAACCCCCATGTGTTCCGCCAAGTGAAAAACATGACTAAGGTGTGCTCAGAGTGCTTAACATCACCCGTTTTGGTATCTTGATTTCAATTGAAAATCAGTTCTTTTGGCAGTGCTGGAGGTCTTCAATTGCATTCTTCCATTGCCAGGCACGCTGTTTTGCATCCTCAAATACGAACACCTTTTTTGGCTGTAAGAGAACTCAGTTAGGCGTAATAAAATAGAACAGCTACTAGGATAATACTAAGGAGCAGTAGCAGCAAAGAGGAATACCGTGGAGATCCTAAAATGCGAGGAGTTGGCTACTTGTACATTGAGTTCACTTGGATCATCAGACCAACTAATATTCCCCTTGGTCACCATCTTCGCAGGGTCAACACAGATCAACTGAGGTTTGTTGGTGAGGATCAGCTGGACCTTCTTATTTGATAGCTTATTAATCTTCTTCAGCTTAGATATCAACACTACAGATTCACCTGGCTCCAGGAAATCCTGCCTGCCACATTGTTAAAGCAATATGCACTGACATGAATCACCTCTCACTTGTGGAAAAATTGTGAGCATGTAGTCGACCGTTTCCCCCCGTTTTCATTTTTCTTTTCTCTCCTGTAAGTATAATAAATGTTGTGATAGTCTGTATTTACCATCTAGAGTCGAAGGAGTCGATGGAAGCTAATTTAGATACATGGGACCGTACTTCAGAAGATGACGCAGCACCATTATTCCCAACAGGGACATTTTGGTTGGCATGTGCACTTCCCATGTGTGACAACCAATCTGAATCTTGATTATCCTCATCCTCATTTGCCTGAATAGGGAGACCATCAGAATGATAAAGAGTAGCGTTAAGTGATTACACTGACATATGTAAGATAGCATACATTTGCCTCCACAGTGGGCTTTGGTGCACGCGTCTTCCTTATATTTTTCCAGTCAATACCTCTGAAGAAAGGATGCTTCTTCAAGGAAGCATAACCATCAGGTCCTGCACCTGGTCGTTTGGTTGGATCAACATCCTGCAGAACGAAGAGTTTAAGCAGGCCCTACTCGTTGGAAATTTGACTCAGAGATCTAAGGATGCAGCTTCTCTTTTGGCTGGAGTGGGGACTATGCAATTTCATTATGTATTTAGAATATTACTGTATCTGATAAACCATGAAATGATCAGAACTAGGACAAGAGTTGTTTTTATGCTGGTAGCATTTTTTTAAGAACCATATATAACTTATGACCAAAAAAAAAATGCAAGAAGTAATCTGTATAATTGTATACCAGCAACTTGTCAATGAGATCTCTTGCTTCATCCGAAAAGAACTCAGGAAATCTGAGATCCCTTGCAATAATTCGCTGGAAAATCAACCACTCACTGGCATCCTTAAATGGCGAAGAGCCAGAAAGCATTTGAAACAACGTGCACCCCAATGCCCACAAGTCATTTCTGCCAAGAAAACATAGAAACCCATCAGAAAAACGTGTATAAATCACTGCTTGTAACACCACAAAAAAAAAACACAGTTCTTTAGAAGCTTAACATCTTCGCAACTGGCAGCAAACTAGGGTTAGAGATACATCATGGAAGGTGGTTTTTCTTTGATGCAATGAACTTAAGTTATTCTTTCGTAACAGCTAAAGAATGCATCAAGAATCTAATGTCTTCAGTTAAGAAAAGAAGAATCTAATGTCTTCAAAAATAGAATACAACACTTATCATCTTATGCATACTCAGAAAAGGTGACTTTCTGATACAAATGTTGAACTGACAAGACATAGTACACAATACTATGCTGATGGGACAGACAGATACCAGAAATGCATTTCAGCTAGCACAATTTGTACCGACTGTTATTTTGTGTACCATCATCTTGAAGTCTTTGATGTTATAACATGAATTTTTCAACTTCTGCTAGTAACCTAAAGTCCAGAAGCATGACAACACTGATAGCTAGGGAAGTCGTCTACAAGATATGTTTTCTAGCAAGATAAGCTTTCGGACGTAGCCAATAAATGCACAGTGCTGGTGCTTAATAATGCGATTGAATACATCACTCAGAGGCAAAACATAAAATCACATCAAAGAATGCAGTACTGTAAATATCACAAAAGTAGAATTGTACCAAGAAAGCAAGGATTGTCAAGGGCATCAACAGATGAAGTTATTCACTTACCCAAAAGTTGCTGGGGCAGAGTTCAGGACCTCTGGTGGTACATATGCAGCTGTTCCAACAAATGTGCAGGCCCTCTCATCTGCACGGTAAGTGTAAGGAAAGCAGAACATTAAGAGCTTTACATCACCAAACACTAAGAGAATCCAGCTCTGCGTATGTTTATCTTACTAGTTGAATTTGGGAGGACTTTGATTGGAGTGTCCACAGTAGGCTTCACGCTACCAAAATCAGCAATCTTGATGTGTCCATCAGAAGTAAGGAGTAAATTTTCTGGCTGGGAGATCAAACAATGTGAGTAAGTCATTGTTGCTGATGGCATTAACTCAAAGACAAACATGAATCTCATGTACAATGAACAAACCTTCACATCCCGATGAATTAGGCCTACACTATGCAAATACTCCAGAATGTCAACAATTTCAGCGGCATAAAACCGTGCCTCGTCCTCAGACAGGCGGCCTTTCTGCAAGCAAAACCCAAGAATAAGAAGCAAGTATAGAAGAGGAACTAGCCACATTGTGAGCAGGTTGATGATACTAACCCGTACGATTTGGTCGAACAACTCCCCGCCTTCGCACGACTCCAGTGCCATGTCTGGACAGCCAAAGAAATGCCGTGTTCAGCCAATGTAAGCATCCAAAATGCAACTAGGACTTCAGTAAAATAAAAGTGCCCAGTTGCTAATTAACTACTGTAATTCAAAGAAAGAAAGAGAGGCAGTGCTGACAGAGGGAGTATGTGTCCTGGAAGGTGAAGAAGAGCCTGATGACGCCCGGGTGATCGAGCTGGTCGAGCACGATGCGCTCCATCTTGACGTAGGAGATCTTGTTCTCCTTGGTGATGAACTTCTTGTCCATGATCTTGAGCGCGTAGACGTTGCCCGTGTCCTTCTTCCTGGCCCTGACCACCTGACGCAAAAACAAAGCGGCCTCAGCAACGGCAATTCCCACGATTCCGTTCCCCACGCGGCCACCAAGCCATGGGGTAAAAACAAGGAGGGAACCGTCCGTCCACTGGTTAATTAAACAACGACGACGCCAACACGATGGTGTGCCACCACTAACTACCTTGGAGTAGGAGCCGACGCCGTAGATCTTGCCGAGCTCGAAGTCGGCGGCGGTGAACTGCTCCTGCGGCGCGCGGAAGGCGATCCCGCCCCCGCCCGCAGTAGGGGAGGCCGCCGTGGGGGAGGCTGAGGCGGAAGCGGAGGCTGAGGAGGGGTTGGAGGGCGCGAGGCGCAGCCTGGCGGCGAAGTCCCTCTCCATGTCGTCGTCGCCGCCGACCGCCATTTGGCCGGAGCGATCAGGCGGGGCGGTATCTATAGGGGGAAGGGGCTGGGGGTGGCGCGGCGCGGCCTCCGATGGCGGAGGCGGTCAACGGGTGGAACCATCGGATTCGGCTTGGGAGGGCGGGAAAGCGCGGCGCGGCGGGGCGGGCGGTGGGGCAATCGATGGGACTGCGACGGCCGCAGCCTTTCTTTCCCTCTCTCTCTCTCTCTCTCTCTCTTTCGCGGTGGGGTTGGGGTGGGGGTTGGGGTTGGGCGGAAGGGGAGGAAAGGAATCGAATCTAGGAGGAGGGAGGCTGGGGCTGGCTGCCCACAGTCGAGTCTACAGGATGAGGAGGAAGAGAGAGCTTTCCATGTCTGTTGGTTGTTGGCTTGGCTTGTGAGGAGTCGTGGGGAGAGAGAGGTGTGCGCGTGATCGAATCATGGGGATGAATGATGGATGGAGGGTCTGCCGGTCCGGGAGAGATGAACCAGAGGAGCCGCCCTTCTTTTCTGTTTTTTTTTCTCGTGATTTTTTTTTAGAAATTCTCGTGAATAAGTGTGTGAGAGACAAGGATTATTTGCTTTCACGTGGGCTGCTCGCTCGGTTTACCACATTTCCAAACCGAAGAATTTAGATTGATTTTTTTTTACTGGAACTCCATTTTCCTTGGGAATTTATATGCTTTCAGTCCAAAGCCTGTGGTTGTCTCGGGTCTGTTTCTGCCCACTAAAGCCCATCAAAGAAGCTCAAGGTTACAACCTTCAAAATAATCCTCTGGTTTATCATTCTTGTTTTAGGAGGACATTACATATGAGAGTTATGGTGGAATTTTAGAAGAAGAAAAAAAGTTCTTCATGCTAAAGTCCGAGGAGGTCATATGTAGTTGCTATGACGTCTGTCATGACATGTGACGGGTGGTCCAATGGTGGTAACTCATTTGGCGTGAACCTTGCATGTTTCTCCTCTATTGCTGGACATTGGGATCAGACTGTTCGACATGGGCTTTGTCAAAGATCACTTGTTGTGGAATCGGAATCACTTGCTCAAGAAGTGACGGCAAGACAGTCTCGAGCAAACCTCGCTAGCGTCCTTCGCGGTGGCGTGTGTTAAATTCTTGTGTGTCACAGTTATTTCCGGTAGATCCCTCGACATGGTACACTCGTCGGACGAGTACGTCGAATGGGAAGCGGAGAAGGATTTGCCTACGTTCACGCCCTCGCGGAGGAGGTAAAATCCAACTTCATGCTGAGTTGTACTAATTGCATATAGGGGGGGGGGGGGGTACAATGAGAGAGGGGTTGAGTATCAACTTTAGGTTTTGTTCCTATCGACTAACCTACCCTGACTTGTATGGGTATCGGGGTCTAGGGTTACATGATCCTAGTCGGTTGGAGGAGTCCTCCTGGACACCAGTCGCCTCGTCGTGTACTCCAAGTCCCTTGTGTCCATCTTATAGAGTTATAGCCGGGACATGGGCCGGTACGACCACCCAATGCAGGAGCCGACCTAGGGGGGCTCGAGACGGCCTCCGATATGATGAGCCACCCCTGGGCTGTAACACCGCTAGTAGCCTCTGAACCGATCTTCAACCTTGTCTTCTAGATATCTGCCTCTATTTTTTTCTGTGTTTGTAACATGCAAAATAATTATAAAAAGTAGTACAATTCATTTGCGACTATCATGCAAATATTTCTGGTACAACAATAGTTCCAACATAAATATTACATCTGAAATAACTGAATGTTCAACAAGTTTTTTGAATTCATTGGTTCCAATTTCAACTATACGAGCCAGTATGCGCATATTTTGATCCACGCATTGTGCCCCTTGAGATTTATCCAACAATACGTCAACATGAATGACCTACCCTTTGTTATGTGCTACAGCGCGACCAACAAGTTGCAACATTGAGTGAATTAATAAATTGACCAACATATAGAGCAACAAGAAGCAAAATTTTCGATCTTCAACGCCGCTGTACCCGGTGGCCACAACCGTGCAATCACGCAACAATACTTCATGATGGAGTTAAAGATGATGTACCACCGATGGGCTAGCGACTTCACATTGCGTTAGTAGATCACATGCAAGTTGTATGGCGTCTAGTAGTTTTGCTCATGAAACAAAGAATGTACATTTTGCGAAAAGGCCGAGCCACCTTGCCTCCTGCCTACAAAGTTCGCAAATACAACCGACCATGCATCGGACAACAATTCATCATTCATCACCGAGAACCCTGCCATTGTGCTTACTGTAGGAAACAACCAAAAGGTAAAGAAATCTCAATGGCATTTGACTAAACACCTGTCCGACGTGGTGCCTGCCTTAGACGGCGTCGGTAGGGGGTGGAGGTTACCTGGTTGCGGCCGGATCCGGGGTGGATGGCAGCGTAGTCCAATGCGGGCATGCGCGTGGTTGGGGTTACAAACATCCACAATGTGTCTGCGGCGGCCAAAAAGGTACAACAACGGTGTCAGATGAAGAGGGTGCGGATGCAAAGTAAGGGAAAGGAGAGGCGCAGTGAAAGAAAAATGGCCGTGAGAAGGATTTTGAGTGGACGAAGTCCTATGTGACCAGGGTCAGGACGCCCGCAAACCTTCCTTAATTTATGTCTGATTTTTAAAAATTTAGACGAGACGAATACAATCCGCGCTGGATAACAAAATACGTGAAAACAACCTACCCGGCCGTTTCGAGGGACGACGGATACGCAGCACGGCATCCATATCTCTCTGGCCATGTCGGTCCTCGTTGTGCGCCCCACGCTGCAGAAAAGAAGCAGTGATGACTCCCAGGCTTTCAGTTGTTGCGTGCCCAAGAAATTCTCTAGGTCAAAAAGACACAAAATGCCGCTGGCCATCATCAGTGAGAAAAAGCCAGAGTAAGACCAGAAAGAAGGCTGAGACGAACGCAACGCGACACGCTACTTCTATGATGGCTGCCCTACTATTTCTGGCGCTGAAAGTAACACAAGAGAGTGCACCCATCCAAGGCGTGTTTGGAACATGAACTCTGAAAACAACTTTATTTTTTGCTTCACTTCTTTTTCGATACAACCCCTAGACACATCAACGATTCAGATCGTCTTATACCCCTTCATGTAAAAACTTAAAAAAGAGTAGGATGGTCATTCCCCATCACCCTCCCCCCAGCCCCGCTCCCGCGACGTACCCGCGCGCGAGGCGACGGCTTTTTTTTACACTCGCGCAAAGACGGTGTATTTTTATACAGTGGGGCGACGGCCTTTTTTTTACACTCGCGCAAGGACGGCGTATTTTTGTACAGTAGGGCGACGTACGTACGCTCCCGTCGGTGGTCAATCCGCGACGCGTCGCCCGCGGAAAACGCGTCGTGGCGCGTGGATAGCGGCCCCGACGTCCCGTCCCGTCCGTCCCCTCGACTGCCGCAACGCCGCCCTCGACTGCCGTCCCGCCGCCTGCCGCCCCGTCGTATCCCGTGCACATCAATGCCGTCGACCCACCCGCCTGTCGCCATTACTGCCCGTCCGCCCGCCGCCCCCGCCGTCTGCCCTATAAAAACCACCCCCGTCCGCCCGTCGCCGCGCACACCATTCCTTCCCCCGACCCGTCGTCACATCCACCTCTGAAAAGCTCGCCGGCGAGATGTCGTTCCACCGCGGCAGCAGCTCCGGCACCGGCGGCGGCGACAGACCGAGCGCATGGCCGTCGAGCCTGAGCACGCCGGAGACAGAGGAGCTGTACCGGTTTGGGCTCCTCGTGCCGCCGGGTTGCCGTCTGCCGCACGACTGGAAGCTCGGCAAGGACGGCTACCCGAGGCGCGGGCCCGGCGCCACCGCAGAGGAGAAGCGGACCGGCGGCCGCAACAACATCGCCGGCCGTCACGCGTTCTGGGACGGCAAAGACTACGCCGCCGTCATTCGCGCGTGCCGGCTTGCGGAGTCCGGCGGCACGGCAGACCTCGTCCCGCGCCCCCGTCCAGAAGCACGCGGCCGTCGGGCCCCTCCACCACCTGCGCCGGCGACCGCCGATCCCCCCGCCCCGCCGGAGGTGGAACTGCCGCCGGAGCAGTTGGTTCTTTGGGAGGACGGCGATCCCGACGATACGCGGGTTACCTCGTCGCCCTGCGGGCGTCGGTGGCTGCAGCGGCGGCTGCAGAGGCGGCGGCGGCTGCGAGGGAGGCCGCCGAGCAGGCGGCAGCGATCTAGGTGACGGCGGCGATTCCGCCGGTGGTCCCGTAGGCGGAGGCGGAGGCGGCAGAGTCGTCGGACGAAGACGACATCGACTGGGAGCGGCTAGCCCAGGTCAGCGACGACAACGATGGCGGCGGTGACGGCGGTGACGGTGCGGTCATCGATCTGCTGGGTAGCGACGACGAGGAGGAGTAGTTGTTTTTTTTCAATGTTCTAAGTATGAACTATGAATCGTTTATGTTCGGATGAACTCGTTTCGTTTTCGTCGTGTTTAATGGACTATGTAAAATATATTTATATTCAATCAAGTTTATTCGAATGTTGTTTTAATTTGTCTTCAAAGTTTGTTCAAAAAATTAGCATTGAACGCTTATTTTGACAAAAATTTGAAAATTTTCCG
This sequence comes from Triticum urartu, assembly GCF_003073215.2. Lineage (NCBI taxonomy): Eukaryota > Viridiplantae > Streptophyta > Magnoliopsida > Poales > Poaceae > Triticum > Triticum urartu. The sequence goes on from NC_053024.1 coordinate 620,082,919, forward strand.
ACCCATGCATAAAAATGTTCACAATATATTTAAAAAATTTCCATCAAATATACATAGCACAAAATAAGGTATGCAATTATCTAAAAATTGTAGCAAAAAAATCGTGAAAACACATAAAATATAAAAGAAAACTGAATAAAAAGTCAAAAGTGTTTCTAAATGTTTATAAAGTGTTTTAGAAATGTTCAGATGTTGTTAAAATATGTGCATATAGTAAAGCCCGGTGGATGAAAAAATGAAAATTAAGAAATAAAAAATTTAACAAATTAAAAATAATCAAAAAGGTGAAATATTTTAATTCATTAATTAACATTTTCTGAAATATTTTTAAATTCATTAACATTTATGAATCCGAGAATTTTTAAATTCATTAACATTATCTGAAATAGTTTTAAATTCATTAACATTTATGAATTTTCTGGAAACGCGAGACGTGACAAAATTTTAGGGGTTTTCAGCCCGGAAAATCGTAGAAAATCCATACGGACTCGAAACGCGACAAATTTTTGCGTGCGTGCCCTGCATGGTCACTGTGGCCCGTGAAAAAAAATTGGGCACGTTTGGCGGATGCAAAGCGGAGACGTGCGACCGAGGGTCCCCTCCGGCCATACCGCAACAACCCCCTTCCACAGCAAGTACCTGAGCGGTTTCACGGAATGCACCCAAATTTTGGCAGCGCGTGTGGGGCCCCACCCGGACACACCACGGCCAAAATGAACGAAATCCGACAACGAACGCAAGTTGCATCACGTCCGGGAAGTATTTTAGGGGTTTTCGGCCCGGAAAATCGTAGAAAATCCATACGGACTCGAAACGCGACAATTTTTTGCGTGCGTGCCCTGCATGGTCACCGTGGCCCGTGAAAAAAAATTGGGCACGTTTGGCGGATGCGAAGCGGAGACGTGCGACCGAGGGTCCCCTCCGGCCATACCGCAACCACCCCCTTCCACAGCAAGTACCTGAGCGGTTTCACGGAATGCACCCAACTTTTGGCAGCGCGTGTAGGGCCCCACCCGGGCACCCTACGGCCAAAATGAACGAAATCCGACAACGAACGCAAGTTGCGTCACGTCCGGGCAGAATTTTAGGGGTTTTCGGCCCGGAAAATCATAGAAAATCCATACGGACTCGAAACGCGGCAAATTTTTGCGTGCGTGCCCTGCATGGTCAATGTGGCCCGTGAAAAAAATTGGGCACGTTTGGCGGATGCGAAGCGGAGACGTGCGACCGAGGGTCCCCTCCGGCCATACCGAAACCACCCCCTTCCACAGCAAGTACCTGAGTGGTTTCACGGAATGCACCCAACTTTTGGCAGCGCGTGTGGGGCCCCACCCGGGCACCCCACGGCCAAAATGAACGAAATCCGACAACGAACGCAAGTTGCGTCACGTCCGGGCAGTATTTTAGGGGTTTTCGGCCCGAAAAATCATAGAAAATCCATACGGACTCGAAACGCGGCAAATTTTTGCGTGCGTGCCCTGCATGGTCGTTGTGGCTCATGAAAAAAAATTGGGCACGTTTAGCGGATGCAAAGCGGAGACGTGCGACCGAGGGTCCCCTCCGGCCATACCGCAACCACCCCCTTCCACAGCAAGTACCTGAGCGGTTTCACGGAATGCACCCAACTTTTAGCAGCGCGTGTGGGGCCCCACCCGGGCACCCCACGGCCAAAATGAACGAAATCCGACAATGAACGCAAGTTGCGTCACGTCCGGGCAGTATTTTAGGGGTTTTCGGCCCGGAAAATCGTAGAAAATCCATACGGACTCGAAACGCGGCAAATTTTTGCGTGCGTGCCCTGCATGGTCACTGTGGCCCGTGAAAAAAAATTGGGCACGTTTGGCGGATGCGAAGCGGAGACGTGCGACCGAGGGTCCCCTCCGGCCATACCGCAACCACCCCCTTCCACAGCAAGTACGTGAGCGGTTTCACGAAATGCACCCAACTTTTGGCAGCGCGTGTGGGGCCCCACCCGGGCACCCCACGGCCAAAATGAACGAAATCCGACAACGAACGCAAGTTGCGTCACGTCCGGGCAGTATTTTAGGGGTTTTCGGCCCGGAAAATCGTAGAAAATGCATACGGACTCGAAACACGGACAAATTTTTGCGTGCGTGCCCTGCATGGTCACTGTGGCCCATGAAAAAAATTGGGCACGTTTGGCGGATGCGAAGCGGAGACGTGCGATTGAGGGTCCCCTCCGGCCATACCGCAACCACCCCCTTCCACAGCAAGTACCTGATCGGTTTCACGGAATGCACCCAACTTTTGGCAGCGCGTGTGGGGCCCCACCCGGGCACCCCACGGCCAAAATGAACGAAATCCGACAACGAACGCAAGTTGCGTCACGTCCGGGCAGAATTTTAGGGGTTTTCGGCCCGGAAAATCGTAGAAAATCCATACGGACTCGAAACGCGGCAAATTTTTGCGTGCGTGCCCTGCATGGTCACTGTGGCCCGTGAAAAACAATTGGGCACGTTTGGCGGATGCGAAGCGGAGACGTGCGACAGAGGGTCCCCTCCGGCCATACCGCAACCACCTCCTTCCAGAGCAAGTACCTGAGCGGTTTCACGGAATGCACCCAACTTTTGGCAGCGCGTGTGGGGCCCCACCCGGGCACCCCACGACCAAAATGAACGAAATCCGACAACGAACGCAAGTTGCGTCACGTCCGGGCAGTATTTTAGGGATTTTCGGCCCGGAAAATCGTAGAAAATGCATACGGACTCGAAACGCGACAATTTTTTGCGTGCATGCCCTGCATGGTCACTGTGGCCCGTGAAAAAAAATTGGGCACGTTTGCTGGATGCGAAGCGGAGACGTGCGATTGAGGGTCCCCTCCGGCCATACCACAACCACCCCCTTCCACAGCAAGTACCCGAGCGGTTTCACGGAATGCACCCAACTTTTGTCAGCGCGTGTGGGGCCCCACCCGGGCAACCCACGGCCAAAATGAACGAAATCCGACAACGAACGCAAGTTGCGTCATGTCCGGGTAGTATTTTAGGGGTTTTCGGCCCGGAAAATCGTAGAAAATCCATACGGACTCGAAACGCGGCAAATTTTTGCATGCGTGCCCTGCATGGTCACTGTGGCCCGTGAAAAAAAATTGGGCACGTTTGGCGGATGCGAAGCGGAGACGTGCGACCGAGGGTCCCCTCCGGCCATACCGCAACCACCCCCTTCCACAGCAAGTACGTGAGCGGTTTCACGAAATGCACCCAACTTTTGGCAGCGCGTGTGGGGCCCCACCCGGGCACCCCACGGCCAAAATGAACGAAATCCGACAACGAACGCAAGTTGCGTCACGTCCGGCAGTATTTTAGGGGTTTTCGGCCCGTAAAATCGTAGAAAATCCATACGGACTCGAAACGCGGCAAATTTTTGCGCGCGTGCCCTGCATGGTCACTGTGACCCGTGAAAAAAAATTGGGCACGTTTGGCGGATGCGAAGCGGAGACGTGCGACCGAGGGTCCCCTCCGGCCATACCGCAACCACCCCCTTCCACAGCAAGTACCTGAGCGGTTTCACAGAATGCACCCAACTTTTGGCAGCGCGTGTGGGGCCCCACCCGGGCACCCCACGGCCAAAATGAATGAAATCCGACAACGAACGCAAGTTGCGTCACGTCCGAGCAGTATTTTAGGGATTTTCGGCCCGGAAAATCGTAGAAAATCCATACGGACTCGAAACGCGGCAAATTTTTGCGTGCGTGCCCTGCATGGCCACTGTGGCCCGTGAAAAAAAATTGGGCACGTTTGGCGGATGCGAAGCGGAGACGTGCGACCGAGGGTCCCCTACGGCCATACCGCAACCACCCCCTTCCACAGCAAGTACCTGAGCGGTTTCACGGAATGCACCCAACTTTTGGCAGCGCGTGTGGGGCCCCACCCGGGCACCCCACGGCCAAAATGAACGAAATCCGACAACGAACGCAAGTTGCGTCACGTCCGGGCAGTATTTTAGGGGTTTTCAGTCCGGAAAATCATAGAAAATCAAAATCGTAGAAAATCCATACGGACTCGAAACGCGGCAAATTTTTGCGTGCGTGCCCTGCATGGTCACTGTGGCCCGTGAAAAAAAATTGGGCACGTTTGGCGGATGCGAAGCGGAGACATGCGACCGAGGGTCCCCTCCGGCCATACCGAAACCACCCCCTTCCACAGCAAGTACCTGAGCGGTTTCACGGAATGCACCCAACTTTTGGCAGTGCGTGTGGGGCCCCACCCGGGCACCCCATGGCCAAAATGAACGAAATCCGAAAACGAATGCAAGTTGCCTCACGTCCGGGCAGTATTTTAGGGGTTTTCGGCCCGGAAAATCGTAGAAAATCCATATGGACTCGAAACGCGGCAAATTTTTGCATGCGTGCCCTCCATGGCCACTGTGGCCCGTGAAAAAAAATCGGTCACGTTTGGCGGATGCGAAGCGGAGACGTGCGAGAGAGGGTCCCCTCCGGCCATACTGAAACCACCCCCTTCCACAGCAAGTACCTGAGCGGTTTCACGGAATGCACCCAACTTTCGGCAGCGCGTGTGGGGCCCCACCCGGGCACCCCACGGCCAAAATGAACAAAATCCAACAACGAACGCAAGTTGCGTCACGCCCGGGCAGTATTTTAGGGGTTTTCGGCCCGGAAAATCATAGAAAATTCATACGGACTCGAAACGCGGCAAATTTTTGCGTGCGTGCCCTGCATGGTCACTGTGGCCGGTGAAAAAAAAATTGGGCACGTTTGCGGATGCGAAGGGAGACGTGCGACCGAGGGTCCCGACCAACCAACCACCCCCTTCCACAACAAGTACCTGACGGTTTCACGGATGCATCCAACTTTGGCAGCGCGTGTGGGGCCCCACCCGGCACCCCACCGGCCAAAATGAACAAATCCGACAACGAACGCAAGTTGCGTCACGTCCGGGGCAGTATTTTAGGGGTTTTCGCCCGGAAAATCGTAGAAAAATCCATACGGACTCAAACGTGCAAATTTTTGCATGCGTGCCTGCATGGGCTATGGGCCCGTGAAAAAAATTGGGCACAATTTTTATATGCAGTATGGACATCGATGGTGTGATTGCATGTTCTGTAGAAAAATGGGTTACTCTTGTTAATAAATTAACATCAAGTCAGCGATTTATGTTTTACGAAACGGAGATGGAGGGCATGTTACGAATACCTTCGGTCAAGATGCGTGATAATTTGCTTGCGCTTATGATTCAAGGTTACAATCCTAGTAGTAAAAAATTCATGGTGCAAGAGGCAGCCGGAAAAAAAGGGTTGATTTCATTGAGGCCTGATGATGTGTTTGCTATATTTGGTTTGAAGAATGAAGGAGTTGATGTTTCTAGTTTTTTTAGTATGGACCAAGGCAAAGCAATAAAAAAATTCCAGCTAGTTTTGTTAACAAGAAGAATGGTAAAATATTGATTGATGATCTTATTGAGAAGATTGTCAGAAATAAAAACGCGGACGATGAATTTGTTCGGATGGCGTTTCTCGTCCTGTAAGGGACTATAATTGCACCAGTGTCTGATGAGTACATTCCGAAGAATTATTATGCACTAGTGCAAGATGTCAGGCAGATAAAAAAGTTCAACTGGAACGCATTCACTTTGCGGTTTTGTTTGTCGGAGATTGGTACGGTCTTGAAGCCCGGTCGTGTTAGGGAATAGCCACGTGGCAACCTAGCACTTCTGCAGGTATGTTTTATTTTTTAAATTGAATAGTTGTATTATGTAATAATAGTGTAACACATGCTAAATGGTTGTGTGTTTGTTTTGCAGTATCTATATTGGGAGAAGGTGCAGCCAAGCACCGGTCCAAAGTATGATCTTTTAGCGTTGTTGAGCCCCTTGATGAGGAATTGGACAAAAGCGGCAGCGGAGAAAAGAGTCAAGTACGACTTTCAAAATGGTCGTGGTGTTGGAATGGTAATACGTTAAATATTTATTTTTCCATTTAAAGTCTGCAATTAATTATTAATTAAATATGATTGTATGATTCTTTATGTTGTAGATCGATGACACCATTACTGAAGAGTACCGCTTAAACAAAATAAGAATGGAACAGGCTGAAAAGAACAAGAAATCTAGTACAAGAAAGTCTAACATTACTGGAAGGAGAACAGGCGTGAGTACATCTGAGGCTTCAGCTACCCAAACCCTATTATGGATTGGATTTTGACTGAGCTGAAGCACATTTGTAAGGATATGCTTCGTATGCCGGAGCTATGCGCACCGGTACAAGTTTTCTGATTTTGCCGTTCACAATGGTTTTCAATGTGTCACATAACTAATTACAACTAATTTTTAATCACAGAGGGTCATAGATAAATTGAACAAAAGCGCTGTATTTTACAAAGCCGGTGATAGTGAAAAAGAAGAAGAGAATGAGTATGGTGAAAATAGTGAAAGTAGAAACTATGGTGGAAAACCTCGTAAGGAATTTGTATATAATCCTGACGTGGACAATTTCAAAACACCAGGAAAAAAGAATGTGCAAGAGGATGATGAAGATGATATTAATGATTCTGAAGAGAAGACACCTTATTATTGCACACCTGAATATTTCGATAGTTTCAAGGGTGATGAAGAAGATCCTATCGAAGTTCCTGAGGTATCTGATGAGAAATCCATTACATCTTTAGGAACAGATGAAATCGCATCACGTGGATCGGTAGATTGTATTGGAGAAGATGAGGTAGAGGAGAAGGGTGTAGGGAAACGGAAGCGGAGACGATCAAACCTTATAAAGTCTCCTTATATTCCCGTTATACCTACAAAGCGTGCAAAGCGTTCAGCAAAAGCAAGTGAGTTTTATCATATTATTTTCGAGCTGAAATTACTACTTATCATTGAATTATTAACATATTACCGTCATGTATTGCAGAACTATTCGAGAAAGAAGTCTTTGAAGAAGAATACGATGTGATTAAAGCTAGTGTTAAGTTTGTTCGTGCTTATCAGCGATCAGCAAAACATAGAAAGAAGGAAATATTCAATGATGGCATGCGCGAAGGTCTGAGTGCAGAGAGGGCTTGTAAGATTCTTGACCATCAATGGCTAACCGGTGATGTAAGTTATTGTTCTGTTTTCTATTAGCATTCAATGCAAATTGGAATTGTTATACATCATTTAAATTATTTTCAAGCTATCAATGCTTATTCGTCGTATCTGTTGGGAGTTGTTGGTGAAGATCGTCATATAATGCCGACCTGGCTGGTCAATTGGTTACTTGAATTTAGACCGGACACCCAGGGAGGAAAAAATGACAACGAAGTTGTAGCGAAGAAGAATGGACCCTTAAATAGATGCACCGATGAGTACTTTAAAAAAGATAAGGTAAGTTCAACTGCCTTAAAGTATGCATATATGGGATATAAATAATAAGATAGTATATGTTGATTGCATCATATTTTCGTTGTGATGCAACTTTATATTCCTCTTAATAAGGGAAATACCCACTGGGTTTCGGTTGTCATGCATCGCCCGAAGGAAGAGTTCCAGGTTCTTGATTCTTTGATGGGACCCGAACTTGATAGTGAAATTACAAAAAAAGTTGAGGAGCTGGTACGGCATAAATTTACATGAGCATATTGAAATTATCATTTAGTAACTGAACTATGTTAGATTCTTTTCGTGCTATCATGTATATGAACAGAAAAATCAATTTGGATATGACATACGTGATGCGAATGCGAGCGGTGCTGTGAATTTTCCGGATGTGTCTACCTGGCCTATCAAAACGTATAACATCCCACAACAAGAAGACGGGTGAGTAAATACTTTCATATTGTTTTAATATCTTACCTCAAATGCGAACTTATGAACTGTTGTTTGTATGGACCAGCAATTCATGTGGAATATTTGTTCTTCGATGCTTTCAATATTGGAACGGTGAAAAATGGACAAGCCATTTTTCTCAGGTTTTTTTTTTCAAATGCTTATATTCAATTAAATTCATTATGTAATACTATTTGAATTGTACTAATATGAAGTTCTAACAGGGGTCAATTGATAAATCGAGGGACTTAATGATTGTGCAACTTATTTTTTCGGAGAGAAATACGCTCAACGATGTGAAGGACAAAGTTACCCGGCTTGCAAAGAAGAAATAAATGTGCCAAAATTTTTGTAAAAGAAAATTTTGTAGGCTCAAATAATGTTTACATTTATTTCGACTATCATGTCTTGTGATGAAGAAGACACTACTATTTTGAATATTTAAGTCGAGAATGACATTTGGATTATTATGTTGTCTTCATGCCGTTGTCTTTACATTTGAAATCTTCATATTTATAGTTGTGCAGTCGTCAAGTTGTTTTCCTGTACTGCTGAATGTTAAAAAAAATGTACATGTATTTATTATGCACTTTAAAGCACTGTCGCCGTCGCTTATTATAACACCGACGTTCTTAATTTCCTTTTCTACAAAAAAAAATTGCCGACAAGTGCGCCGGCCAGTCTAACGTCAGACAGGACCGACGGCACTGTCCAACAGGGCAGCGTCGAACGACGGGTAGCATAACTAATCAAAGACGCTCGACTGCAAGTGCGCCGCCGGGTATATAAACTGGTCGTCGCGTGCTCCGTCGGGCGAGGTGGGACTAAAACTTAGCTATCGCAGCCGTCGTGCCTGCAGCGACGCGCGTGACCGCGTGGGCCGGCCCAATATCATTGTTTCCGCCCACGGCGCGACGACGGCCCAAGTAGCACGCGGCGCGACGACGGCCCAAGTTCCACGCGGGGCGACTTGGGATGTTTAGTCCCACCTCGGCCGACGGAGCGCGCGGCGACCGGCTTATATACCCGGCGGCACATAGGCTATCGAACTCCTTTCGTTGCCTTGTACTGTTGCCGCCGTCCGACTCTGCCCTGTGGGACAGTGCCGCCGGCCGACACTGCCACTGTGGGACAGTGCCGCCGGCGCACTTGTCGGGTGTTTTTTTTTAAATGACGGCGTTCTAAGCGATGACGACCGTGCAATGCAGAAAATATACAGTAAACAGCGACGGCAGTACTATGCAAAAATGAGCACGTCAAAATAAACAACAGCAACTTGCACAAAATTAACAGTAAAAATTAACACATCAAAATAAACAAAGTAAAACTCCTTCTTGCATTACATAGTCTGTCATCAAAACAAAATAGTCTGACATCAACGAAGTAAAATAAGTTCATATAATATATTATAGCAATTATTAAAGATCAAATGTATAGAACATTAAAAAACTGTCTTCAATGAAAGGGTGGAACGATCTTCCATAGCCATCCATAATAAAACTGTCTTCAATCAAAGGGTGAACCAATCTTCCATACTCCACAAGTTAAGCAAAGTTCCAGATAACAATAAGATATGTGTTAATTCACAATGAACAAATAAATTTGGTTTGAACAATAACATATACAATAGCATAAGAAAATCATACTTAGGATTTTGAGGGCACGTGGACTTATAATGACCCGTAACACCGCACAGTCCACATTGACGTTTGCTTTTCTCATCAAAATCTTTTGGTCGCCCATTTTTAGTGACATCAGGACCATCCTTACAGCGGCCTTTAACATTCTGTTTTGGTGCGCCTTTGGTGTTAACTTTTGCAGGATCACAAACAAGACCATGATCTTGATTAGGCTCGAATGCATCGTCGTTCACAAACTATACCTTCGCACCAGGCTCATCCTCCTCGGTGTAATTATTATCTATTATGTCCCTCAGAGCCGCCTTCAACTTGTCGAATAAAAATGGTTTATGGCATGCTTTATGAGTTGCTTCAGCAGATAAGATAGTCAACTCGCTGTACCTAGCTCTGTCCCCTGCACCTGCCCATCCCCATGCAAACAGATCGCTAGTGCGCTTCACGGGAAGTCCACCCCTTGCAACTTGGCTCAACCTCCGCAGTACTAAACACTTAGGTATCTCACGTAAGCGTAGCTGAATCAGAACGTGAAGAATATGTTTGCAAGGAAGTCCTTTGCTACATGCTTCTGCAACTGCACTTCACAGTTTCTTCTAAGTTACCTGGGGTGTAGTCCACAGTGAATCTGATATCTCTATTTTCCTTCCATGTCAGTATGAATCTGTGAGTGTCTGCTCCTCTCAGTCTCTCAAGGACCTCTAGCTCCCGTGCCTTCTTCATATCTTCCTGCAAGATATAAAAGTTTGCCGCAGTGAACTCACGGGCAGCTGATTTCTCAATATCTTTACACTCATCCGATACTGGTACTGGAACTGTCTGTGAGTTTGTGTAATCGTCATGCGCCTCATTCTCACGGAGACGAACTATGCAGTTCTCATAGTGCACAATCATATCAACAATAGTCATACCGGAGTCTAGATGCAAGTGAAGGCATGAATTCAGACTCTCACTTCGCTGGTTACTTCGCATACCTAAGAAAAACCCACCTGACAGATATGATGCAGCCCAAAGCCTTTTCTTCTTGTACATCCTACGTAACTATGTCTTTGTTTTCTCCGACTGCCATTTGGCGGTAAACGCTGCCCATCTCTCCTCAAATACCTTTTTTGAAGTGGCATAATAAAGTAGAGACCTGAACTCCTTTAGAGACTTATGATGAAGGTGTTTCTGCATGTTCTTCTCAATATGCCACGAGCAAAGACGATGCCAAACCTCCAAAAGTACCTTTCTTATGGCCTTAATCATAGCTGCATCTCCATCAGTAATTACTGACCTGGGCTTCTTCTGACAGTGAGCCCTCAAAAACGTCTGAAGCAGCCAGACATATGTATCTTCCGTCTCGTCAGACACAAGAGCACAACCGAATACCGTGGTGCAACGGTGGTTGTTCAGACCAACAAAAGGTATAAATGGCATGCCATACCTATTCATCCTGTATGTGCTGTCGAAGACTGTCACATCACCGTAGTCAACATAGTCTCGACGTGATTGAGAATCACACCAGAATATGTTTTTCAGCCTTCCTTCATCATCGACGGTGTGCTCAAAGAAGAAATCTGGATCTCTCTCTTTTCTGGTCATCATGATCCCAATGGCAGTGTCTGCATCACCTTGTGCAAGCAACTTCATTTTTTCTCTATAACACATGTTATAAAGCTTCTTCCTCCCAAAACTAGCCTTTGCATATGACCCGGAGCGCGCAACGAGTTGATCATAAATCATATGTTTCCTGATTCCAGCACCTGCCATGGTTAAGATCTCAACCTTCTGATATTCTTTTATCTGATTGTGAGACCGAAGAAACGTGACTTCATCCGGTCTAGCTAGAACGTGACTGTGATCATCATTGAAACTGCTGACATACCAAACGTCACGCTCTTTATCAAGTTTCAAAGTTATATGCGCATTGCAGAAGCAACGAGTCTCCCCTCTCAGCCTGCGGGTCCTGCCTTCCATTGTACAACGTTTTGCCTGTCGTTTCCCAGCTCTCGCACACACATACTTTCTCAAGCGCTTAGTTGCCTCAGGACCTTTCGAATATTTCAGTGAGTCCTTTCTTACGCTGAAACCACGCTCGTACGCATACTGATTATAGAAATTGTAAGCATCTCCTAGTGACTTGAACGTCTTCCTCATGACCTTCCAATGCATGTCCAATGATTCTTACTGATATTCATCAAATCCGATGTCAAAATTAAACAGATCATCACCAACATGCTCATCATTCCCGCTTGTACCATCTACATCTCCCTATAAATTAATGCATTAAACCATTTATGTCAGTCAGTTATAATTTTAAAATGTACTGTAGTGATGTAAGTTTCAAAACTTACTTTGCTAGAGCTGTCATCATGAGATGCATCAACGTGCGATTTGTCACTTTCATCGTCCACAATATTCCTCACAAAGTTCCCGTCCTCGTCCATCTGCGCGCATTGCAAAAAAAAACATGTAAGCGCTCATATGGTTATTATGTCATTTCTTCTCTGATTTTATTAATAACATACCCGGAGTGCACTTTCAGCAAATGAATCATCTATATCCATATCATCATCATCATCGCCATGTCGCTGCATCATGCAAAAAAATAGTAAATTTTCCATGCGGTCTATCATATTTACCCCCTCATATTTATTGTTTTATTAACATTGATCACACTTACATTGCCACTATAAGATTCATCCAAACTCATGTAGTTCTCCTCACGAGGTTCATCCATATTCCGTGACGAGGTTTCGTTGTACTCGCCGTAATCATCGCCATCATAATCTCCCTCCTCCTCTAACTATATATAGTTAAAAAAATTGTACGATGAATCAAACGCCGTGTAACATCATCCCTAAAACAACTTCTTATCAAGCACAACAATGTCTCAAACCAACCTCTTGCACGGCGGTGAGGATTTCAGCCGGTTTCCTCCGATGACGAACGTGATGACGGCGTGACATTGCTGGCCGGCGGAGGCAGGTGTCGACGGCGTGAGGACGATGGCTGGTCGTAGTAGGCGTAGTGCGCGGAGGGAGGCGGCGTCGTAGATCGCGGGTGGGCGGCCATCTGGGCGACGGGAATGGAATGCGGCGGCGGGCACGCGCGCCGGCAGCGGTAAAGGCGCCGGGGCACGCGCGGCGGCCTGTTTGGGCCGCGACTCGGGCGACGGCGACTTCGTGCAGATGGGGGCCAACGTGGAGACGGCGTGGATGCGTTAGGGTTCAGGGTTTTGACGGCGGGCGTCGGCGGCTACCGTGTCTTTTTTTCCTCCAACAACTGTCGACGCCAACGTCGAGACGTGAGGGCGTACGGCGACTGGTGCGGGTACGCGGGCGGGCGGGCGTACAGCAACGGGTGCGGCATAGGCGGGCGGGTGTACGACGTCGCGCGCGACGTACGGCGTCGGGTGGGTATTCCTATACCTAATGTGAAATTACCATACTACCCACTATACGTTTTAGGGGGTTGTACCGAAGCACTCCCCTTTTTGCTTACTCAAGAGTGAAGAGAACAACTTGTTTCTCCTCCACGTAAAAAAGAAGAAGAAAAAAAGAGCAGAGTATACAAGATTCTCCTGCTCTGCCAAGAAGTTGTACTGGCGTCCCACATGGACGTGACGATGAGACTTGGTGGTACCCCTTGTGGCCCGGTGATTTGCTTTTTCATCCTCTTTGACTAGTAGCCCTACACAGAGTTTGCACTTGGCCTGCATATACGACCTTTTTCTTTGAGAGAGCGTAGGCTTTATTGATTAATCAACAATATTACAAGAGTTTCTCGGATACAACCCAAAACACAATGGAAAAACACTAACACCAACCCAGTCGTTCTGCATCAAACATCTTTGCTGTATGTGTAGGAAATCACACCCAGAAAAGACAGAGCAGATGAGACATACGAATGTTAGGAGCATCTCTAGCCGATTCCTAATAATTTAGAGGAGTAAACCGCCAAGTGGCATGTAGGACACTCTATATTTGCCCCTCTAGAAAAGATGTGGTTCTTAACAAATCCCCTAAACTTAATTCACTGTTTTTTTGCTAAATATTCCTAGTTTTAATTTACATACTACATTTCAACTACATATTTGCGCACATATTAAATTCAAAATAATAATTAAGATTCACACAATTCATGAATATTATAAATTGAGAGTTTACAAAAAAAATCAAATCCAAACACACGAAAGGGTTCAAATGAAGTGAAGAGTATGATAAAAGCACAACTATGAAGTGTATAAAGTTGCCAATGATGCTCAACAAGATCATCTTGGAGCTGGGTATGAACTTCTCGGTTCTCGATGCTTCTATGCAGCGTGAGGAATCTTTGTATCATGTATGCTTCGTGCTTCGGCTCAACAGGATCCCCAATGAAGATGTACTAAAAGTTATCCGGCATGACTCATTCATCTTCAATGGTCATGTTACAGAAAATGATGCAACATCTCATTATTTGCCATAGGACCTTGGGGGTTTCAATGCTCAATAGAGCCACAAATGATGCCAAATCGCTTCTGAACCACACTGATAGCTCTTCAACATCCTTTCTTTTGGACTCTTGACACATTGCAAAGTGAAACCTCTTGTTACCTTTAGGATGCAGGGTTGTCTTCATAAATGTGGCTCCATCTGCAAGGTAGTAACCTATCATGTACTCACGACCATTGAGAACATAGTTGCAAGAAAGAGCATCTCCGAAAACAAGCCTAGCAAACTGTGGTGATCTGAATAGCCAAATCATGTCGTTAGAAGAGCCAGACAATCCAAAGAATGAAGGCCAAATACATAGATCCTCCGATACAAATGTCTCAAGAATGATTGTTGGATCTTTGAAGTGGTCTTTGTACTCATCTTTTCATCCCGTAGGATAATACTTCCATGTCCAGTGCATGCAATCAATTGATCCAAGCATCCCAAACCATCCTCGTTCCTTACTCAATCCTAACAGCCTCTCGGTTTCTTCATTGGTGGGTGCCCTCAGGTACTCCAACCCAAAGATCTCAATCACGTCTTTTGTGTATCTTCAAATGGCCTCCAAGATTGTATCTTCTCCAACGCGGACATAATTGTCAACGACATCGGCCAAACACCCATAGGCAAGCACTCGAACATCAGCGATACACTTCATCAAAGAGCTCACACTTATCTCTTCGGCTGCACTCCTCCCGAGTTTGAACCAATCATCGTGCTTCTCCCGCAGCTTTTCAATGGCGAGAAAAGACTTGTGTGCATCCGAAATCGCTGACATAAATACTTCTACAGATAGGTTGCACTGGGGTTGAAGTAACCTCTCATAATCTTGGCATGACCCTCCGCTCTATCTAGATTGGTGTGTATACGATCGAATTGTGATCCTCTTTTCGGCTGCCAAAAAAATTCATTAAAGAACATGCCAATGGCCATTTTCAAGTCGTCATCGTCTTCCTCCTCCTCTGACAATGAAGAGTCCTCGAAGATCATCTCCCTCAACCCCTTCATCTACACTAGAAATGACTTGGTTCAGTTCAATTGCCAAGACAAAAGACGAGATGAAATAGCACAAAAAAACTCACCTAGGTAGATCACCGAACACCGAAGGATGGCAGAGGTGTCACAGCTGGCCGGTGACGTTGAGCCGTTGCCAAGCTACTAGTGGTCGACAGGGCTTCGTGATGGCCGACAGTGGATGAAGAGGCTCGGAGGAAGATGATCTGGTGCGTGCTTCCGACGACGAGATCGATGCGGTGGTGTTGGCCATAGAACTCAACTCCGGTGACGACAGTGACCGGCGACTTTCTCAAAGTGGGGCAAGCGGGCGGCAAAGAGGGTGTCGACGGAGGCATTGGGTGGTCGTTGGAAGCTACGCCAACGATGATGCAGCACAGGGTGGGGAGGTCGCATGCGCATGAGAAGAGGCCAAGATTACTCCATAAATGGGCGACCGAGTATATTTGAGAGTCAGTGCGTCTTCGTGGTAAAAATTACCCTCTAACAATGATAGGGGTTCGGTTAGATGCGGTTTAAAGAAGAATCTCGAATTTATCATGCTCTAACATCTTTTAAGGAGTCGGTTAGACATGTTCTAAGCTAGGCAAGGAGCACACTGACACGGCCTCAAATATGCCACGAATGCGATGCGCTTTCATGTCCCTCGAGTTAGGAGTAATATACCGAAACATGCAGAGCGTACCTCAACACATGACCATGGTTTACAAATTGGGATAAATAGAGTGTCAAGTTTGGCCCAGACAGAGAGCAGACCAAGCCCTGCTTACCCATGGATCACACAGTCACACAGAACATACAAAACGGTTCAATTGCCGGCCTGTCATGTCTCCTCATGGTTGTTCCCGAATTTAGCCAACCACGCCATCTCAGTCCCCGAGCTATGTATGGAACTAGCTTGCATATCCTAACAGATGAAAACATGCCAGATGCACCTGAAAATAGTGGGGTTCAGCTGTCCATGGCCCTAAGAGCATCTACAATGGGGCACCTCAAACCTCTCTCAAACATCCGGACGGATGATTCGGTCAATGACGGCCAAAAAAAGGCGACCCAGACAGGCGCCTCAAACGCCTGGGCTGACCGTTACTCCTTATATCCAGCTCAAATTTGAGACATATATGGGGCGGCCCAGACGTGATCGGGTGCACCCGCCACGTCACACTGACGTTGGAGTCCCATAGAAAAACACCCGGAAACCCGACGGTCCGACGGCCGTCTCCTCCGACGGGGTGTAAACGCCGTGTGGCGCCGCCCTGGCTCGCCGCTTGAGAGCCGAAGTCCGGCTATTTAAGCCGGACGGTGTCCCCTAGCCCTAGCCGCATCTACTTTTTCTCTCTCTGTGCCGCCAGCCCGAGCTCATCCACCTTTCTACCTCTCCGCCTCACTCTTCCCTCGACGTCCGGCTCCGCCATGGCCCGACAGAAGAAGACCACTTAGGCTATGCTAACGTTGGAGTGCCGCCTCTAGATGCTAGAGGAGATCCGAGCGAGGCGCGACGCCCGCATAGCAGTCCTTCGGACTCGGAGGAGAAGGAGGGGAGGAAGAGGACGGGGAGCAGCAACCGGTTCCCATGGAGGTGTCGGATCCAGAGAAGGATGACACGGAGGAGCCGGCGCCGGCGCTTCACCATGGAGGACGCCATGCCGGAGTTCGCGGTCGTCCAAGCGACGGGGATGGCGAAGCAGCAGGCCATTCTAGAGTCAATCCAAGACGAGGCCTATGTCGAGGTCAACAGACAGTTCGTCCAGCAAAAACGGGTGGTGAGCGACACGCTATTCGCCGAACTGGACACGAAGGAGGCGGAGGCGACGCGGAGGAGCCGGAGTTGCCCGTATACCTGGAGCCCGACACGGAGATCGTGGACATCTCCAACGACGACAAGTAGTATAGTTGATCTACTTAGTAGGTTTTTTTTTTGCATGCTTTGTATGGTTTTAAGGATTGAACGATGAGATATCCAGATATAGAGAGAGAAATTTAAAAGCTGCCCGGTCACTATCCACAGACACGCCCAAGGTCAGATTTGCTGTTTGTAGATGCTTTAACAGGGTATAGCAGCAGCATCGGATCATGGGTTTCATCACTTACTCTCAGGCAGGGAAGCCATAATAACACTAAAAACATTCAGAGAAACAGAATGTCCCCGTGAAAAATCGGCGTGGCACATGTCGGAATCATCCGCAAGGAGTACCGAGATTTCAGAGACAACATTTGATTATGTCAAAGCTAACAACTGACAGCAACATGAGTTTCAAGTGCACATTCATGGCATAGTCGTTGTAGCCAAGATTACACTTGACTCATGATACATGTCATTGTCATGCTCACTTACTTGGTTCCAGATGCAAGTTAGTTTAAGAGGGTGTTTGGATACATTTTAGTCCCATGACTAAAAGTAGTGGGACTAAAACTTATTAGACTCACCCATGCTTGGATCCAAATACTAAAGAGACTAAAATAGTTATTGAGCATTTATTATCCTCCAAACCCTTCAATTCAGAACTCGCATGTGTTAAAGGAGAGGAATTAAATGAGGAGAGAGAAAACTAATACATATTTTAGTAGGTTTCCTATGACTAAAAATTTTTAGCTTCAAGACTAGTCCTAGCCTTTCTTTAGTCTGGGGTGCTTGAACTTTAGCCTCTAAAAGGGACTATTTTTAGTCAGACTAAAAATAGTCCCTTGGATCCAAACACTCTCTAAGTGTCCAAGCTAGGAATGTTGCGGGTTGACTTCTACTCACATGAGGTTCCATGCCGTCAGTACACAACTAATACTACTCCACATGAGGTTTTTTGCTTCGCTTTGCAGATGTAAGTAACTAATAGAAATGCTCCCGATTCAGCAGGAGCTTGAAAAATGCAATTCATCAGCAATTCACGCCGGCGACGAAGCAATATTAGATGCCTGACTTGTCAACCTTTCTTACAGTATATAAATTGACCCAAGAAAAAGGTTTCGAAACCTCAATTTTGAGAGGCCAAGAATGCTAGCCGCTCAGCGATACAAACTTAAGACCTGCAAAAATTCAGATGAAGAATGCAATTGCCACGACACAGTTCGCCACGCCGAAAATCCTATAGAAGCATGCGGAGTACAGAGCCACTTCCCTAGTCGCACATTCTGGTCAGTCTTCATCATCGGCGGATGCCATCGCCGGCACCTTCTCCGGCATAGGCACTGGGTAGTTCCGCGAGAAGCAGGCGTCGCAGAGCTCGTCCGCCTCGTCGCCGTAGATGCTGTGGAGCTTGTCCAGCGAAAGGAAGCCGAGCGAGTCGCAGCCGATCATCTCGCGCACGCCCTCGACGTCCAGCCGGTTGGATATCAGCTCCTTCTCGTCCGGCGTGTCGATGCCGTAGTGGCATCGGCCCACCACCGGCGGGCTGGAGATGCGCATGTGCACCTCGCGGGCCCCGGCGTCGCGGAGCAGGCGCACGATCTTGCTCGACGTGGTGCCGCGCACGATCGAGTCGTCGACCACGACCACGCTCTTGCCCGTGATGACGCCGCGCACGGGCGCGAGCTTGAGCTTCACGGCGAGGTCGCGGATCGCCTGCGTCGGCTGGATGAAGCTGCGGCCGGTGTAATGCGACCGGATGAGCCCCTGCTGGAACTCGAGCCCCGAGGCCTGCGCGAAGCCGAGCGCCGCGTAGAAGCCAGAGTCCGGCACGGGGATGACCACGTCGGCGGTCGGGGCGGGGGACTCCTCGGCCAGCGCGCGGCCGTAGGCGGTGCGCCGCTCGTGGACGGCGTGCCCGAACACGATGGAGTTGGGCAGCGCGAAGTAAATGTGCTCGAACACGCACGACTTGCGCGGGCGGTGCGGGACGAGGCAGGCCGAGGACACGGACATGTCCCGGCGGTCCACGACGATCACCTCACCGGGCTCCACCTCCCGCTCGTACACGGCGTCGATGAGGTCGAGCGCGCAGGTCTCCGACGCGAACACGACGGCGCCGTTGGGGCGGCGGCCCATGACCAGCGGGCGGAAGCCGAAGGGGTCGCGCACGGCGAAGAGCTTGTCGGCCGTGAGGAAGAGCAGCGAGTAGGCGCCCTGGAGGCGCTCGCAGGCGTCGCAGATGCGGGCAAGCAGCGGGCGCGAGAGCGACGTGGCGATGAGGTGGAGGATGACCTCCGTGTCCGACGAGTTGTTGAAGATGGAGCCCTGCGCCTCCAGCTTGTGGCGCAGCGGCAGGTAGTTCACCAGGTTGCCGTTGTGCGCCACGGCGAGCTGCCCGAACCGGTACCCGGCGAGGAACGGCTGCACGTTGCACAGCTGGGCCTGGCCGCCGGAGGTGGAGTAGCGGACGTGGCCGATGGCGGCCTGCCCGGGGAGGCTCCCGAGGTGCGCCGGGTCCCTGAACACGTCGCTGACGAGCCCCAGCCCCGTCACGGACTTGAGCTTGCCGTCGTCCCCGGCGGCGCAGATGCCGGCGCCCTCCTCCCCGCGATGCTGCAGCTTCTGCAGGCCGAGATAGCAGAGCGACGACGCCTCCGGGTCGCCCACGACGCCGAACACGCCGCACTCCTCGCGGGGGTGGTCGTCGCCGCCGTCGTCCTCCTCCTCGCCGAAGTTGAAGGGCGTGACCTTGTCGAGCAGGGCCCGGGCCGGCGGGGCGCGGGCGGCGCGGTGGCGCAGCGCGAGGAGCGAGGGGCTGGGGCCGGTGTGGCACCTGAGCTGTCGATGGACGGTGGACGGCGCGGGGGGCGCGCGGAGGGGACGGGAGGAGGGTGTGGCGGCGGTGGCGGTGGTGGCGGCGGCGGCGGCGGCGGCCATCCCTGGAGCGCGGCGGGATTGGGAGGGTGAGGGCTCTCGAGGATGCCCTCCCGAAGGAGCGTGAACGGACAGGATTTAAAGGGGTCGCCGCCAGGCGTGTGGAGGCCGTATGCCCTACGCACGAGTGATTCCACGATATTTGACTCCTATCGTCATTTTCTACTCTGGATTTTGGGTAAAATGAAAGGACAGAATCTCTGTCTGTTTGATTTGCTGTTTTCTTTCAGTTTTTTTTTCTCTCGATCCAATATTTGGTTTTTCTTCAAATTCACGAGTAGAGATATATGTGGTCACGCAAATTCTGTTTCTCTTTTAAATTCATGGTATGGCAACTATATATGCCTCCCTCCGAGATTCCAATTCCAATATGAACTACGTACGAAGCAAAAATATGTCTATATAGCAAACCAACATGTGGCTGGATGATTAGAGGGACTGTTATATCCCAGCCCATCAGGTTCAAGTCCCGGTGCTCGCATTTATTCCTGAATTTATTTCAGGATTTCCGGCGATGCGCATTTAGTAGGAGAAGACGTTCCCGTCGACGACGAGGTGCCTACAATGATTTCATAAATTTCAGGATGATATGCCGGCTCAGTCTTGCGAAGGTGCTCATAGAATGTGCGGGTATGCGTTCATAAGTATGAGTGTATGCGTTGTATATAAACGGTTACGTATGTACTGTGGTAAAAAAATGTCTATATGTATGCATATGTAGTTCATATTATAATATAGGAAAAAGACTTATATTCAGAAACCGAGAGACATAACATTTCTACGTTTTCTTTGGATGCAACTAGAAGCAAACTACGGAATAGAATCATTTGCTCCCAATTCTTGGCTGGATAAGCGCCTAATCTTGTGTCTTCTTTGGAGGGATATAAATTTTGTCTTAAGTGCTATTTGTGGGCAAGAATTAATACTATTCCAATTAATCTTCTGGATTCGAGGAGCGGTCCTGCGACCACTTATGACGGTTCATGAAAGCGCGGAATTTCCTTCCTAGTGCGCCATGCCTTTCGATCAGCCGCCAAGCTAGAAGATGAGGCTGAAGCCGTCTTTTGACTACGTTGACGCCTCTTTCATCAAGCAGATCTCGAACCGTCAATTCAATTCTTCCCTGGCTAGCTGCTTTGCGCGGGCTCGAGAAGGCAGGCCCACTGGGCGCTGACACTGGGGCCCACCCCTGAGCCGGCCAGACCGCTAGCCGGTTAAGTGGTGTGGGTCGTCATGTGGTCCAGCCCTTTCACGTTTACAGGCATGCGGCCCCACAGGTTTACAGGCAGCGGATATGTATGTCAAACGGGATGCGGGCCACACGGCCCACGTAGACGTCGATCTTCCTCCTCCCTTTTGGAACGTTGGTGTTTGTAGGATAGAGTCGCCACGGGATGGCTTTCGTCGTGGAGCAGGTGAGCCCCTCCGTCCAAGTTTATCCTTGCCTTCAGAACTCGGGCCTCCTTCTCGATTGGCCGGGAAAAACTCGCGGCGCATATCGAACACGAGTCGCCGTCGAATCTGAAGGTTCGCCTGATCGCCTCATCCGGATAGAGAGCTCCACGCCGTACGAAACCGGCGCTAGAACGGACGACGGTCGCTCGACACACAGGTCGTCCTGGAATCGTCCCGGCGGGACGAGGGTGAGGCGCTGCGTTGCGTGATTCCGTCGCCGTCTCACGGCACGCGAACACGAGACGGGCGCGCGGCCGGAACCGGAACAGGTGGTGGGACGCGCTAGAGTCCAGCGGGCATCGGCGAGCGACGGAATCTCTCGGAACTCTCGCCGCCACCCGTTCCCTCGACTCGAGTGGTGCTCGCCCCAGCCGGCGCCTCGTCCGTTCACGGCTCATCCGCCGCTTCCTTCGCCACCGCGCCGGGCGGCATGCTACGGGAAACCGCAAGCTGCAACTGGCGGAAACAATCGTCCATCGGCGTGGCAACTGGCAAGGGCCCGCACCAGGATGCTTCGTCCTGTGTGGTCGCCCGTGCAGCGCTGCGTTGGTCGGAAGAGTCCGTGGTGCTGTCCCGTGTGCTCGTGTCTCGTCGGCGTACGTCTGACTGGATTTTTTTTTTGATGAGATCAGATGTGCGACGAGGAATCCCGTGTTGGCCTGCGAGAATTGGCTGGCCCGAGGGCCCGAGAGTCCTGTGCATTAAAAATTTGGGGCCGAGTCCAGGTCTCACCTTCAGCGAGAGAGCGGTAGTGGGATGGCCCAGTTACGATGCGGTTTCATCACAACGATGTCATGCACGTGCTTTTTTTCTATCCTAATTTTGTTAATGTCTTGAAAATACTAAATTTATATATACTGAGAAAATAATTTATTTATTTATTTGAAGTGTTGCTCTCACATTTAAAAAATGTTGATGCAGTGTAAAAAATTGTCGCCCCAATTTTTAGAAAATGTTTGTACCATTCAGAAATAAATGCTTGTGACATCTTTAAAATGGTCACGCGTTTCAAAAAAATGTATGCAACATTTTAAATAATGATATAAAATGTAAAAAAGAATCATGTAGATTTTAAAAATTGCACAACGTTTCAAACAGAAGTTTATGTTATTTTTTTAAATATATCACATAGTTTAAATAAAATGTTTGTACAATTCAGAAAAATGTTTCAACATGTATTTAAAAATTTTAACACGTATTTTAAAAAATGTTCAAAATATGTATTTGAATAAATATTAATCATGTATTTACAAAAATCTTAAACACATATAAAAATGTTTTAGATGTATACAAAATATGCACAACATGTATAAAATAGATAGACATCACTACATATATTTGAAAAAAATGGTTATAATGTATTTACCAAATTTTACACATGTATAAAAAAGCTCTATAAAAATGTTCCTAGTGTATACGAAAAATGTACAGTATATATAAAAAATTAGACGTGTGTTTGAAAAAAAAAGGAGAAAACAAGAAAACCCGAAGAAACCCCGATAAAAACCCAATGAAACCCCAAATTAAACCAATGCAAAACAGTGAAAATATAAGAAAAAACAATGAAAAAACTCGCCAACGGCCATGTCGCGTTGTAGGCGAGACCTAATACGATTCACAACGGGGTGTTGAGTTTTGTAATTGTTTAGAAAACATAGGATAGACTAGGATTTGTTCTATCTTGTTTTGTATTCCAAAATGATCATGCACTTTTAATATATACGTCCACGAGACTCAAGCAATATATCTTTGATTCCATCAATTCCTCTATTCGTCTTGCCTGTTTCAGGCTAACCGATCCAAACCCTAAACGTCGCCGTCGCTTTCGCTCCGCGCCGCTCTCGGGGCGGTCAGTTTCCATGATCGGCGCCAGGGTTGTGCCTCCCATAATTAGTGTTTGTCTGCCAGTCGTGTTGACCGGCTATCCTAGAGAGTTTTTTTTTCCAATCCATTAATGTGGGTTTTCTCTCTCACTGGTCGTCTTGATCGTGTTTTTTTTTCAATTTAAGATTTGTTTGCGTCGCCTCCCGCCGCTTCGACCTTCGCGCCTCCACTCCAACTTTGACGTCACAACCGGAACTTAAGTTCCGATTGTTGATGTTTTATTCGAATTCGAAAGGGCCAGACCTATATATATTATAAAGAAAGTAATCCAGCTGGAATCAATCAATCAGAAGCTCCCTTTTCGTCTGCGGCCAACGCGCATCGTGGTCCAAGTGCACTTTGCTACCGCCACTCTCTCCTCGAATCACTTCATCTTCATTGCATGCCCAGTCTAATCAACTGTATACGTGCCTTCATCCGCGTCGCACGATCAACCTGATTTGTGCGGGCCTTCGTCAGTTTTGTGAAGATCCTCCCCAAGTATGCGCGTCTCTCCATCGATCGAGCAGCGGGTTGCCACTGCGTCGCCCCGTCGGGCCGCAGCGCCGCCGCCCCGTGGTTCTCCCCGCTGCTGCATCGACTTGAACATTGCCGCAGCGTCGCCCCCCTCAGGCCATAGTGTCGTGACACACGATTCACAACTTTGCCCCGAGGCCGCCCCTGCGGTAGAACCGACCCTCATGACGTCATTGCGTCGCCTCTTCTTTTCATAGCGCCACGACACGCGGTCAACGCCACCGCTCTAAGGTCTTCCCTGTAGCCGCCTGGACTCGCGTGCTGCTGTTGCGTTACCCCTTCGGGCCGTAGTGCCGTGGCACGCAGTCCACTCCGCCATCTCCGCATGTCGACTTATACGTGGTATGTGATACGTCTCCAACGTATCTATAATTTTTGATTGTTTCATGCTGTTATATTTATCATTTTTGAATGTTTTACAATCATTTTTTGGTACTAACCTATTGACATAGTGCCCAGTGCCAGTTGTTGTTTTTGCTTGTTTTTTACATCGCAGAACAGCAATATCAAACAGAGTCTAAATGTAGCGAAACTTTTTTGTGGAATTTTTATGGACCAGAAGACACCCAATGGGCCGGAGAAGCACCTGGGGGGTGCCCCGAGGGGGGCACAACCCACCAGGGCGCGCCTGGCACCCAGGCGCGCCCAGGTGGGTTGTGCCCACCTCGGTGGCCTCCCGCACCGCATCTTTGCTCTATAACTAGTAAATGTGCACGTGCAACACACGTTATTATTTAGAAAATATATTAATTGCACGCGGATATTAGGTATGCTATTATTTGTGTGTTAATTCTATGAGTAATGCAATATTTGATATGATATTAATTACATGTTAAACACGTTGAACGCTCGCCATTGGAGCAGTTTAGGTCGTTGGATTGACTTAATTTGATGGCTGAGATCAGTTGGATCTGCCCCTTTGGGTCTTTTTATATTTGCTCTATAATTACCCCAATATTCCAGAAACCCTAGGGAAGTCGACGAAAATCAATTCCAGCCGCCGAAAATTCCAGAAACACCAGATCTAATCTAGACACCATCATGGAGGGGTTCATCATCCTCATTGATGCCTCTCCGATGATGCGTGAGTAGTCTTTTGTAAACCTTTGGGTCCGTAGTTAGTAGCTAGATGGCTTCATCTCTCTCTCTCTTGATTCTCAATACAATGGTCTCTTGGAGATCTATTTGATGTAACTCTTTTTGCGGTGTGTTTGTTGAGATCTGATGAACTTTGAGTTTATCATCAGATCTTTGTTTTTATCCATGAAAGTTATTTGAGTCTTTTGATCTCTTATAGCCTCGTATTTCTTCTTCGAATCTTTGGTTTAGTTAGGCCAACCAGATTGATTTTTCATGCCATGGGAAGAGGTGCTTTGTGATGGGTTCGATCTTAAGGTACTTGATCCCAGTGACTGAAGGGAAACTGACACGTATGTGTCGTTGCTATTAAGGATAACAAGATGGGGTCTATTTCTACATAAATAGATCTTGTCTACATCATGTCATCATTCTTATTGCATTACTCCATTTCTCCATGAACTTAATACACTAGATGCATGCTGGATAGCGGTCGATGTGTGGAGTAATAGTAGTAGATGTAGGCATGAGTCGGTCTACTAATTTTGGACGTGATGCCTATATAATGATCATTGCCTAGATATCGTCATGATTATTTGAAGTTCTACCAATTGCCCAAAAGTAATTTGTTTACCCACCGTTGCTATTTTTCTCGAGAGAAGCCACCAGTGAAACCTACGGCCCCCGGGTCTCTTCTTTATTATATTTGCCTTCGCGATCTATTTTTATTTGCTTTTATTTTTAGATCTATTAATCCAAAAACCCAAAAATACCTTGCTGTAGTTTTTATTTAATTATTTTATCTCGCATTCCTGCGAGATCTATTTATCCAATCTACTACAATTTTACCTATTGTTTTACCCGTGAGGGATTGACAACCCTTCTCTTACGCCGGGTTGCAAGTATTTGTTTTTTGTGTGCAGGAGTTGTTTACGTGGTGTTGCGTGGTTCTCCTACTGGTTTGATAACCTTGGTCTCATCACTGAGGGAAATACCAACTGTAGCTGTGATGCATCATCCCTCCCTCTTTGGGGAAATACCGACGTAGTTCAAGCCGCATCAAAAGGAATTTCTGGCGCCGTTGCCAGGGAGACATCATCAACATCTACCAGGTTCCTAATCACAAATCTCATCTCTGTGCAATTTACATTATTTGCCATTTGCCTCTCATTTTCATCTCCCCCACTTCACAAAAATTTGCCATTTTATGTGCCCTCTTTTTCATTCGCCTTTTTCTCGTTCGATCTTATGTTTGGTTGTGTTGCCATGTGCCTTCTATTTGTTTGCATCTTCGCTTGCTGAAAATCTATTGATATGGATCCTCATAAACTTGCTAATATTTTCAATCCAATTAGGATGAACCAATTGCTAGTGACTTGAGTGCACTAGATTATCTTCATGAAGTTTTTCTTGAGATTCGTGAGTCTGAAAATTGTGATGAATTGTTAAACTAAGGAATATATAAAGTGAATCATGATACCTCCTTGAATGAAAAGTATGATTGCAATGATGTTATTATAAATTCTATTAATGTCAATTGTGCTAACACTATGCAAAACCCCAAGCTTGGGGATGCTTCTTTATCTATGTCCACTACTTGTTGCAATGATCATGATTGGGGTGATGATGTTTATGATCTTGAAAATTTGTTTAAGCCTCATGATGAATATGTTTGCGATAATATTAAAAGTGGGATTGGAAGAGCACCAACTTTAGGTAAAAATAATCCCACAAATTTGGAGAATGTTCAATCTTATGAATTTTTTGATAAAGGTGGGTTCGGAGAGGTCATGACTTTATTTGATGATAATCCCACTATTTTGGAAGAGTGTCAACTTTGCATGCATATGGATCATGAAGAAAAAAAATATGATAGCTATATTATTGAATTTGATTATGATCTTACATGTAATTATTATGAGAGAGGAAAAAATTATTGTAGAAATTTTCATGTTACTAGCTTGCCTCTTGTTATGTTGAGATTGTCAATGTTTTATTTCTCTCCTATGCATATGCTAGATATTTCTTGTCTTGATAATTTGTTTGCCTATAAAATTTCTATGCATAGGAAGTATGTTAGACTTAAATGTGTTTGTCACATGTTTTATGATGCTCTCTTTATGTTTCAATTATTATCTTTCATGTGAGCGTCAATAAAATCGCCAGCCTATCTTGATGGCTATAAAGAAAGAGCTTGTTGGGAGGCAACCCAATGAATAAAATTTATTTTTGTCTTTTTCTTTATGTTCTTGAGTGTTTCCACAATTATGTTACCATTATGATTGTGTTTTTTGTGTTTTAATTAGTGTTTGTGCAAGTAAAGCCTTTAGGATCATGTTGGGTGATAGTTGATTTGATCTTGCTGAAAAACAGAAACTTTTGCGCTTAGAAAAATAATTTTCATTTTTAGCATAAGCACGATAAAATACTGGTTGTTTTTGCAAAAGATTAATATACAAGTTTATCACGTTGTCCTAATTTGTCAGAATTTTTGGAGTTACGGAAGTACTCGAAATCTCCAGATTGCTACAGACCGTTCTGTTTTTGACAGATTTTGTTTTCTTTGCGTTGTGTGCTTGTTTTGATGATTCTACGGTTTTCTTTGAAGAGTTTTTGCCATAGAAAAGTTGGAATACAATACATATAATGCGAAAGTAAAATATGAATGGGTTTGCAACAGTACTTATAGTAGTGATTTGCTTTCTTATACTAACGGATCTCACAAAGGTTTTGTTGAGTTTTGTGTGATTGAAGTTTTCAAGTTTTGGGTGACTTTACGATGGATGAAGGAATAAGGATTAGCAAAAGGATAAGCTTGGGGATGCCCATGGCACCCCAAGATATTGTTCAAGAAGTATCAAGCAACTAAGCTTGGGGATGCCCCAAGTGGCATTCCCTCTTTCTTCTAACAACCATCGGTATTTTACTTGAAACTATATTTTTATTCGTCACATATTATGAGTTTTGCTTGGAGCGTATTGTATGACATGAGTCTTTGCTTGTTTTGCTTTGTGTCTTTAGTAATGAATCCTTGCTGGACACACCTATTTGAGGGAGCCAAAATTATGCTATGACTTGTTATAATTGCTCTATATGCTTCACTTAAATCTTTATGAGTTATGGAATTGCTCTAGTGCTTCACTTATATCTTTTTGAGCACGATGTGCTTTAGCATTTTTGAAGAAATGCTCACATTCTTCACTTCGTTTTTTTAGAGTTAGTAATTTTTTAAGAAATTCTCTCTTGCTTCACTTAAATTATTTTGAGAGAAGAAAATTTTTATGCTCATGTTCTTCACTTAGATTTGTTTGAGCTATCAAAAGCAACATATGAGACTAGTCCCAAAGTGATAGATATCCAAGGAGGATATAATAAGAACTTTCATGAAGATCATTGGACAAAATAAACTTGATTCCTTGTAATACTTTTGAGATATGTTGATATAATATGTGATTTATGTTGATGAGTAATTATGGTTTAGTAAGAATATTGGTGTTAAGGTTTGTGATTCCCTATGCAAGCACGAAAGTCAATAGTTATGCAGTGAAATTACATCCTACTTGTGGTGCATCATTCGGTGTTAGTTATGCTTAATGCTCGCTTATGAGATTTTTCATTTCTTGGTTGGTCGCTTCTCAATCTTTTGCTAGCCTTCATTTTGCACTAAGTATGATCACTACTTGTGCATACAAAATCCTTTAAACCAGTTTTGCCATATGAGTCCACTATACCTACCTATATGCGGTATTATTTTGCCATTCTAAGCAAATTTGTATGTGCCATCTCTAATTTTCAAAATAAACTTCTCTTTTGTGTGCTCGTACCGCTCATGAAACGGTAGGGGTGGCTGATATATTTCCATGCTAGATGTGTTATTCTCAAGATGAGTGTTTATTCACTTGTCATTGCACGAGAGTACGACAAAGGTATTAGGGATGCCCAGTCCCGAAATGAAAAATGAATTTACTTTATGTTGTCAAACAATAAATTCCTTGGAAAGTGTTGGTATGGACGGCACCCGTGGATTCAGTTAGCCATGGAAAGTGAAAGTATGGTGGAAAAATGAATAAACTTTATTTTCTGTTTGGGAACCACCTATGATATATCTAGCATGGAAAGTATTGGGAACTACTCGATGTTTTCGTTGACAAGAAAAGCATGCCACCCAAAATGTTTTATCTCTATCTTTTTCGCTTTGAGCTTTGGCACCTCTAGAAATTCCCACTCCCCTCTGTGAAGGGCCTTTCTATTTACTTTATGCTATTTTTATTTTTACTTGAGTCTCCATCTTCTTTTATAAAGCACCAACTAAGGGGCATTATGATCGTACTTGAGCATTGGGTGTAGATAATATGCGAGTGTGTTTCATGAATGGATCAATGGTTGAGCATAATGGGCTAGGGATAACTTGCTTTAGCGTTGATATTTGGAAAGACATGGTTGCTTGTTGATATGCTTGAGTATTAAAGTCCTCATGTCAAAACTAGACTATTGTTTTGAACCATATAAAAGTCCAATTGTCCATGCTATAAAAGAAAGAATATGTGATGAACATGTTAGGCAGCATTCCACATCAAAAATTCTGTTTTTATCATTTACCTACTCGAGGACGAGCAAGAATTAAGCTTGCGGATGCTGATACGTCTCCAACGTATCTATAATTTTTTATTGTTCCATGATGTTATATTATCATTCTTGGATGTTTTACAATCATTTTATATCATTTTTTGGTACTAACCTATTGACATAGTGCACGTTGCCAGTTGCTATTTTTTACATCGCAGAAAATCAATATCAAACGGAGTCCAAATGCAGCGAAACTTTTTGTGGTATTTTTATGGACCAGAAGACGCCCAATGGGCCGGAGAAGCACCAGGGGGTGTCCTGAGGGGGGCACAACCCACCAGGGTGTGCCTGGGCCCCCGGGCACGCCCAGGTGGGTTGTGCCCGCCTCGGTGGCCTCCCGCACCGACTCTTTGCTCTATATATACCACAATATTCCATAAACCCTAGGGGAGTTGACGAAAATCAATTCCAGCCATCGCAAGTTCCAGAAAGACCAGATCCAATCTAGACACCATCACAAAGGGGTTCATCATCCTCATTGGTGCCTCTTCGATGATGCGTGAGTAGTATTTTGTAGACCTTTTGGTCCGTAGTTAGTAGCTAGGTGGCTTCATCTCTCTCTCTTGATTCTCAATACAATGGTCTCTTGGAGATCTATGTGATGTAACTCTTTTTGCGGTGTGTTTGTTGGGATCCGATGAACTTTGAGTTTATTATCAGATCTTTGTGTTTATCCATGAAAGTTATTTGAGTCTTTTGATCTCTTATATGCATGATTACTTATAGCCTCGTATTTCTTCTTCGAATCTTTGGTTTAGTTAGGCCAACTAGATCGATTTTTCTTGCCATGGGAAGAGGTGCTTTGTGATGGGTTCGATCTTACGGTGCTTGGTCCCAGTGACAGAAGGGAAATCGACACGTATGTATCGTTGCTATTAAGGATAACAAGATGGGGTCTATTTCTACATAAATAGATCTTGTCCACATCATGTCATCATTCTTATTGCATTACTCCGTTTCTCCATGAACTTAATACACTAGATGCATGCTAGATAGCGGTCGATGTGTGGAGTAATAGTAGTAGATGCAGGCAGGAGTCGGTCTACTAATCTTGGACGTGATGCCTATATAATGATCATTGCTTGGATATCGTCATGATTATTTGAAGTTCTACCAATTGCCCAACAGTAATTTGTTTACCCACCATTGCTATTTTTCTTGAGAGAAGCCACTAGTGAAACCTACGGCCCCCGGGTCTCTTCTTTACTATATGCCTTCGCGGTCTATTTTTATTTGCTTTTATTTCCAAATCTATTAATCAAAAACCCAAAAATACCTTGCTGCAATTTTTATGTAATTATTTTATCTCGCATTCCCGCGAGATCTATTTATCCAATCTACTACAATTTTACCTATCTTTTTACCCGTGAGGGATTGACAACCCCTCCCTTACGTCGGATTGCAAGTATTTGTTCTTTGTGTGTAGGAGTTGTTTACGTGGTGTTGTGTGGTTCTCCTACTGGTTCGATAACCTTGGTCTCATCACTGAGGAAAATACCTACGTAGCTGTGCTGCATCATCCCTTCCTCTTTGGGGAAATACCGACGTAGTTCAAGCCGCATCAGTATGCGCCACGCCACCTCTCTAGGCGCGAGAACGTCACCATCCGCACATGTATTCGTCACGCTATCGGATTTTTCGTCGCCTACTTCAAGCACCGCCGCCGCGCTCCTAACCTAGTCGCCGTCGCCGCCCTTCTTCCTCGACGCCGCTGCCGCTTGCTCACCCGAGCCCCACGGCATGTCCACCCCCTTCATCTTCATACAGCTCATACATGTCCTCGTCTACGCTTTCCCGATGCTGACAACATCGATGCGTGCCTTCGTCCACGACGTGTCCCCAAACTTGGCAAGCCTAGTGCGGCGCCTCGACAACATTGACTTCATTCGTCTACGCATGCCCGGTGCTGGCTACACCGATGCGTGCCTTCGTCCACGACGTGTCCTCGGGTTTGGCAAACCTGGCGCGACGCTGATACGTCTCCATCGTATCTACATTTCCCAACACTTTTATTCTTGTTTTGCACTCTAATTTGCATGATTTGAATGAAACTAACCCGGACTAACACTGTTTTCAGCAGAACTACCATGATGCTGTTTTTTATGCAGAAATAAAAATTTCTTGACATTGGATGAAACTTTTTGGAGAATTATTTTGGAATATATAAAAAATACTGGAACTAAGACCAACTGGACGGGGGCCCCAGCTGCCCACTAGGCACCAGGGTGCGCCACCCCCCTCTGGCACGCCCTGGTGGGTAGTGAGGCCCACGAGGCTCCGCTGACCCTAATTCCAACTCTACAAATTCCTATTTTTGGATAAAAAATAGGAGAGGACGTTTCATCGTGTTCTATGATATGGAGCCGCCGCGACCTCCCGTTCTTCATCGGGAGGCCAGATTTGGAGCCCGTTCAGGCTCCAGAGAGGGGGATCTTCAGTCTTCGTCATCATCAACCACCCTCCATCACCAATTTCATGATTCTCACTGCGGGGAGTGAGTAATTCCTTTGTAGGTTTGTTGGACAGTGGTGGGTTGATGAGATTCATCATGTAATCGAGTTAGTTTTGTTAGGGCTTGATCCCTAGTATCCACTATGTTTTGAGATTGATATTGCTATGACTTTGCTGTGCTTAATGCTTGTCACTAGGGCTTGAGTGGGATGATTTCAGATCCGAATTGTTTATGTTTTCTTCATTATATCTATGTTCTTGATCTGATCTTGCAAGTTATATGCACCTTATGATCCGTAAACCCCAAGGTGACAATAATTAGGATACTTTCTGGTGATGACCGTAGTTTGAGGAGTTCATGTATTCACTATGTGTGAATGCTTTGTTTCGGTTCTGTATTAAAAGGAGGCCTTAATATCCCTTAGTTTCCTTATGTACCCCGCTGCCACGGGAGGGTAGGACAAAAGGTGTCATGCAAGTTCTTTTCCATAAGCATGTATCACTATTTATGGAATACATGCCTAAGTTATATTTATGAACTGGAGCTAGTTCTGTGTCGCCCTAGGTTATGACTGTTACATGATGAATATCATCCAACGAAATCACCAATCCAATGCCTACGAGCTTTTCATATATTGTTCTTGCTAAATTAGTACTCTTGCTGCGGATGTTACAACTGCTACAAAATTACTACTTTTGTTACTGTTACTATTGCTGCGACTACTATTGCTATGAAGGAAATATGCCCTAGAGGCAATAATAAAGTTGTTATTTATATTTCCTTATATCATTATAAATGTTTATTATTCATGCTAAAATTGTATTAACCAGAAACTTAGTACATGTCTGAATACATAGACAAACAGAGTGTCACTAGTTTGCCTCTACTTGACTAGCTCATTGAATCAATGATGGTTATGTTTCCTAACCATAGACATGAGTTGTCATTTGATTAACGGGATCACATCATTAGAGAATGATGTGATTGACTTGACCCATCTGTTAGCTTAGCATGATGATCGTTTAGTTTGTTGTTATTGCTTTCTCCATAACTATACATGTTCCTATGACTATGAGATCATGCAACTCCCGAATACCGAAGGAACACTTTGTGTTCTACCAAACGTCACAACATAACTGGGTGACTATAAAGGTGCTCTACAGGTGTCTCCGATGGTGTTTGTTGAGTTGGCATGGATCAAGATTAGGATTTGTCACTCTGATTGTCGGAGAGGTATCTCTGGGCCCTCTCGGTAATGTACATCACTATAAGCCTTGCAAGCAATGTAGCTAATGAGTTAGTTACAGAATGTAGCATTATTGAAACGAGTAAAGAGACTTGCCGGTAATGAGATTGAACTAGGTATTGAAATACCGACGATCGAATCTCGGGCAAGTAACATACCAATGACAAAGGGAACAACGTACCATTATGCAGTTTGACCGATAAAGATCTTCGTAGAATATGTAGGAACCAATATGAGCATCCAGGTTCCGCTATTGGTTATTGACTGGAGACATGTCTCGATCATGTCTACATAGTTCTCTAACCCGTAGGGTCCGCACGCTTAACGTTCGGTGACGATCGGTATTACGAGTTTATGTGTTTTGATGTACCGAAGGTAGTTCGGAGTCCCGGATTGATCATGGACATGACGAGGAGTCTCGAAATGGTCAAGACGTAAAGATCGATATATTGGAAGCCTATGTTTGGACATCGGAATGGTTCCGGGTGAAATCGGGAGTATACTGGAGTACCAGGAGGTTACCGGAACCCCCCGGGAGGTATATGGGCCTTATTGGGCCTTAGTGGAAGAGAGGGGAAAGAAGCAAAGGAGGGGGCGCCCCCCAATCCCAATCCAAATTGGGAAGGGGGCCGGCCCCCTCTTTCCTTCCTTCTTCCCTCTCCTTCCTTCTCTCCTAGAACTAACAAAGGGAAGGGGGAATCCTACTCCCGGTGGGAGTAGAACTCCTTGGGGCGCGCCTAGAGAGGCCGGCCCCCTCCCCTCCTCCACTCCTTTATATACGGGGGAAGGGGGCACCCTACAGACACACAAGTTGATCATTGATCTTTAGCCGTGTGCGGTGCCCCCCTCCACCATAATCCACCTCGGTAATATCGTAGCGGTGCTTAGGTGACGCTCTGTTCCGGTAGCAACATCATCACCGTCATTACGCCGTCGTGCTGATGAAGCTCTCCCTTGAAGCTCTATTGGATCGTGAGTTCGTGGGACGTCACCGAGCCGAACGTGTGCAGATCGCGGAGGTGCCGTATCTTTGGTACTAGATCGGTCAATCGTGAAGACGTACGACTACATCAACCGCGTTGTCATAACGCTTCCACTTACGGTCTATGAGGGTACGTAGACGATACTCTCCCCTCTCGTTGCTATGCATCTCCATGATCTTGCGTGTGCGTAGGATTTTTTTTTGAAATTACTGCGTTCCACAACAGTGGCATCCGAGCCAGGTTTATGCGTAGATGTTATATGCACGAGTAGAACACGAAAGAGTTGTGGGCGTGGGTATATACATATTGCTTGCTGTCACTAGTTGATTCTTGATCCAGTGGTATTGTTGGATGAAGCGGCTCAGACCGACATTACGCGTACGCTTACGCGAGACTGGTTCTACCGACGTGCTTCGCACACAGGTGGCTAGTGGGAGTCTGTTTCGCCAACTCTAGTTGAATCGGATTCAATGAATATGGTTCTTTCTGAAGATCAAAAAGCAATCACTATACTGCGTTGTGGTTTTTGATGTGTAGGTAAGAACGGTTCTTGCTCAGCCCATAGGAGCCACGTAAAACTTGCAACAACAAAGTAGAGGATGTCTAACTTGTTTTTGCAGGGCTTGTTGTGATGTGATATGGTCAAGACGTGATGAGATATAAGTTGTTGTATGAGATGATCATGTTTTGTTGAAGTTATCGGCAACTAGCAGAAGCCTTATGGTTATCTCTTTATTGCATAAGATGCAAGCGCCAAATAATTGCTTTACTTTATCGCAATGCGATAGCAATAGTTGCAAGAGCAATAGTTGGCGACACAACCATGTGATGACATGTTGATAGAGATCAAGATGATGGAGATCATGGTGTCATGTCGGTGACTGATACGTCTCCAACGTATCTATAATTTTTGATTGCTCCATGCTATATTATCTACTGTTTTGGACATTACTGGGCTTTATTATCCACTTTTATATTATTTTAGGAACTAACCTATTAACCGGAGGCCCAGCCCAGAATTGCTGTTTTTTTGCCTGTTTTAGGGTTTCGAAGAAAAGGAATATCAAACGGAGTCCAAACGGAATGAAACCTTCAGGAACGTGATTTTCTCAACAAATAAGACCCGGGAGACTTGGACCCTACGTCAAGGCATAAGAGAGGAGGCCACGAGGTAGGGGGGGGGGCGCCTGCCTACCCCAGGCGCGCCCTCCACCCTCGTGGCCCCCCTGTTGCTCCACCGACGTACTCCTTCCTCCTATATATATCCACGTACCCCCAAACAATCAAATAGGGAGTCAAAACCCTAATTCCACCGCCATAACTTTCTGTATCCACGAGATCCCATCTTGGGGCCTGTTCCAGAGCTCCACCGGAGGGGGCATTGATCACGGAGGGCTTCTACATCAACACCATAGCCCCTCCGATGAAGTGTGAGTAGTTTACCTCAGACCTACGGGTCCATAGTTAGTAGCTAGATGGCTTCTTCTCTCTTTTTGGATCTCAATACAATGTTCTCCCCCTCTCTTGTGGAGATCTATTTGATGTAATCTTCTTTTTGCGGTGTGTTTGTTGAGACCGATGAATTGTGGGTTTATGATCAAGTCTATCTATGAATAATATTTGAATATTCTCTGAATTCTTTTATGTATGATTGGTTATCTTTGCAAGTCTCTTCGAATTATCGGTTTGGTTTGGCCTACTAGATTGATCTTTCTTGCAATGGGAGAAGTGCTTAACTTTGGGTTCAATCTTGCGGTGTCCTTTCCCGGTGACAGTAAGGGCAGCAAGGCACGTATTGTATTGTTGCCATCGAGGATAACAAGATGGGGTTTTCTTCATATTGCATGAGTCTATCCCTCTACATCATGTCATCTTGCTTAAGGCGTTACTATGTTTTTAACTTAATACTCTAGATGCATGCTGGATAGCGGTCGATGAGTGGAGTAATAGTAGTAGATGCAGGCAGGAGTCGGTCTACTTGTCTCGGACGTGATGCCTATATACATGATGATGCCTAGATATTCTCATAACTATGCTCAATTCTGTCAATTGCTCAACAGTAATTTGTTCACCCACCGTAGAATACTTATGCTCTCAAGAGAAGCCACTAGTGAAACCTATGGCCCCCGGGTCTATCTTTATCATATTGATCTCCTATTACTTAGTTATTTCCTTTGCTATTTCCTTTGCCTTTATTTTACTTTGCATATTTATCACAAAAATACCAAAAATATTATCTTTATCATATCTATCAGATCTCACTCTCGTAAGTGGCCCTATAGGGATTGACAACCCCTATTTGCGTTGGTTGCGAGGATTTATTTGTTTTGTGCAGGTACGAGGGACTCACGCGTAGCCTCCTACTGGATTGATACCTTGGTTCTCAAAAACTGAGGGAAATACAAATACTTACGATACTTTGTTGCATCATACCTTCCTCTTCGGGGAAAACCAACACAGTGCTCAAGAGGTAGCAAGAAGGATTTCTGGCGCCGTTGCCAGGGAGGTCTTCGCAAAAGTCAACATACCAAGTACCCATCACATACCCTTATCTCCCGCATTACATTATTTGCCATTTGCCTCCCCCCACTTCACCCTTGCCGTGTTATTCGCCCTCTCTCTCTATCCTCCCTCTCTTTCTCTATTTGCCTCTTTTTGCCCGTTTGTTTTTTTGTTTGCTTGTGTGTTAGTTTGCTTGCTTGTCGTTATGGCTAGTCCCTTATCTTCTCCGTTGACCCCTGAGTTCGAGATCTTTCACTTTAAACAAAGACTAGGAGAAAACTTAAAAGATGCTTGGTTGAGAATAATGGAGTCTTATCGTAATTGTACCTCTGAAATAAACCTGAGAATTTTTCTTCGCAATTTTTATGTTGGATTGAATATGTCTCATAGACAACTCTTGGATTGAGTTGCCAAAGGCAATTTTATTGAAATCGATCCCCATATTGCGCTTGAAATTATAGAAGGTATAGTGGGAACACTACCTCAAGAAAAGGGGCCTCATCCTACCCACGAAGAGACACAAGTTTTTGAAAAAAATTGTGAAGTTACTATAATCTTGCAGAAATCTCTTGAACCTCTTAAGGACATTAGTGGAAATATTCACCGCATGGATATGTTGATTACCCTTTGCAATAAGCTGTTGGATTCGTTAGATCTAAAAATTTCAGAATATGAAGGGAACCGTAAAGAACCTCCCGGATTCGTGCTTAATTCAACTAAAAAGTTGAAAACTAAAGATGGCAATACCTAGATCTATTCTTGCTTGTTATGCCTAGCTAGGGGCGTTAAACGATAGCGCTTGTTGGGAGGCAACCCAATTTTATTTTTATTCCTTACTTTTTGCTCCTGTTTAGTTATAAATAATTTATCTAGCCTCTGTTTTGGTTGTGTTTTTGTGTTTAATTAGTGTTTGTGCCAAGTAGAACCATTGGGAAGACTTGGGGAAAGTCTTGTTGAACTTGCTGTAAAAAACAGAAACTCTACCGCTCACGAGAAATGATGCCATTTTTATTTGGAAAGTGATATTTAGTTAATTATTTTTTAATATGATTAATATATAAATTCCTCACGTCCATAAATTTATTTTAGAATTTTTGGGGTTCCAGATCTTGCGCTAGCTACAGATTACTACAGACTGTTCTGTTTTTGGCAGATTCTGTTTTTCGTGTGTTGTTTGCTTATTTTGATGAATCTATGGCTAGTAAAATAGTTTATAAACCATAGAGAAGTTGGAATACAGTAGTTATAACACCAATATAAATAAATAATGAGTTCATTACAGTACCTTGAAGTGGTCTTTTATTTTCTTTCGCTAACGGAGCTCACGAGATTTTCTACTTTAAGTTTTGTGTTGTGAAGTTTTCAAGTTTTGGGTAAAGATTTGATGGATTATGGAACAAGGAGTGGCAAGAGCCTAAGCTTGGAGATGCCCATGGCACCCCCAAGATAATCTAACGACACCTAAAATCCAAAGCTTGGGGATGCCCCGGAAGGCATCCCCTCTTTCGTCTACTTCTATCGGTAACTTTACTTGGAGCTATATTTTTATTCGCCACATGATATGTGTTTTGCTTGGAGCGTCTTGTATGATTTGAGTCTTTGCTTGTTAGTTTACCACAATCATCCTTGCTATACACACCTTTTGAGAGATCCATATATGATTTGGAATTTGTTAGAATACTCTATGTGCTTCGCTTATATCTTTTGAGTTATATAATTTTGCTCTAGTGCTTCGCTTATATCTTTTAGAGCATGATGATGGATCTGTTTTATAGAAACTATTGATATCTCATGCTTCACTTAGATTATTTTGAGAGTCTTAATAGCATGGTAATTTGCTTAAAATCCTAATATGCTAGGTATTCAAAGTTAGTAAAATTTTCTTAAGAGTGTTTTGAATACTAAGAGAAGTTTGATGCTTGATGATTGTTTTGAGATATGGAGGTAATAATATCAAAGTCGTGCTAGTTGAGTAGTTGTGAAATTGAGAAATACTTGTGTTGAGGTTTGCAAGTCCCGTAGCATGCACGTATGGTAAACGTTATGCAACAAATTTGAAACAAGAGGTGTTATTTGATTGTCTTCCTTATGAGTGGCGGTCGGGGACGAGCGATGGTCTTTTCCTACCAATCTACCCCCCTAGGAGCATGCGCGTAGTACCGAGGTTTTTGATGACTTGTAGATTTTTGCAATAAGTATGTGAGTTCTTTATGACTAATGTTGAGTCCATGGATTATACGCACTCTCACCCTTCCATCCTTGCTAGCCTCTTCGGTACCGTGCATTGCCCTTTCTCACATTGAGAGTTGGCGCAAACTTTGCCGGTGCATCCAAACCCCGTGATATGATACGCTCTTTCACATATAAACCTCCTTATATCTTCCTCAAAACAGCCACCATACCTACCTATTATGGCATTTCCATAGCCATTCCGAGATATATTGCCATGCAACTTTCCATCATTCCGTTCATCATGACACATTCATTATTGTCATATTGCTTAGCATGATCATGTAGTTGACATAGTATTTGTGGCAAAGCCACCGTTCATAATTCTGTCATACATGTCACTCTTGATTCATTGCATATCACGGTACACCGCCGGAGGCATTCATATAGAGTTATCTTTTGTTCTAGTATCGAGTTGTAATCATTGAGTTGTAAATAAATAGAAGTGTGATGATCATCATTTTCTAGAGCATTGTCCCAAGTGAGGATTATATATAAAAAAGGAGAAGGCCATAAAAAAGAGAGAAGGCCCCCCAAAAAATGAGAGAAAAAGAGAGAAGGGACAATGTTACTATCCTTTGCCACACTTGTGCTTCAAAGTAGCACCATAATCTTCATGTTAGAGAGTCTCTTGTTATGTCACTTTCATATACTAGTGGGAATTTTTCATTATAGAACTTGGCTTGTATATTCCAAAAATGGGCCTCCACAAGTGCCCTAGGTCGACGTGAGCAAGCATGTTGGATGCACACCCACTAGTTTCTTTTGTTGAGCTTTCATACATTTATAGCTCTAGTGCATCCGTTGCATGGCAATCCCTACTCCTTGCATTAACATCAATCGGTGGGCATCTCCATAGCCCATTGATTAGCCTCGTTGATGTGAGACTTTCTCCTTTTTGTCTTCTCCACATAACCCCCTCATTATATTCTATTACTCCCATAGTGCTATGTCCATGGCTCGCGCTGATATATTGCGTGAAAGGTTATAGGTTTGAGATTACTAATGTATGAAACAATTGCTTGGCTTGTCATCGGGGTTGTGCATGATGAGAGCATTCTTCTGTGACGAAAACGAAACATGACTAAACCATATGATTTTGTAGGGATGAACTTTCTTTGGCCATGTTATTTTGAGAAGACATAATTGCTTAGTTAGTATGCTTGAAGTATTATTATTTTTATGTCAATATGAACTTTTGTCTTGAATCTTTCGGATTTGAATATTCATACCACAATTAAGAAGAATTACATTAAAATTATGCCAAGTAGCACTCCGCATCAAAAATTCTGTTTTTATCAATTTACCTACTCGAGGATGAGCAGGAATTAAGCTTGGGGATGCTTGATACGTCTCCAACGTATCTATAATTTTTGATTGCTCCATGCTATATTATCTAGTGTTTTGGACATTATTGGGCTTTATTATCCACTTT
This sequence comes from Triticum urartu, assembly GCF_003073215.2. Classification (NCBI taxonomy): domain Eukaryota; kingdom Viridiplantae; phylum Streptophyta; class Magnoliopsida; order Poales; family Poaceae; genus Triticum; species Triticum urartu. The sequence continues at coordinate 620,122,987 of NC_053024.1, forward strand.
TATATTATTTTTGGAACTAACCTATTAACCGGAGGCCCAACCCAGAATTGCTGTTTTTTGCCTGTTTTAGGGTTTCGAAGAAAAGGAATATCAAACAGAGTCTAAACGGAATGAAACCTTCGGGAACGTGATTTTCTCAACAAATAAGACCCGGGATACTTGGACCCTACGTCAAGGCACAAGAGAGGAGGCCACGAGGTAGGGGGGCGCGCCTGCCTACCCCAGGCGCGCCTCCACCCTCGTGGGCCCCCTGTTGCTCCACCGACGTACTCCTTCCTCCTATATATATCCACGTACCCCCAAACGATCAAATAGGGAGCCAAAACCCTAATTCCACCGCCGTAACTTTCTGTATCCACGAGATCCCATCTTGGGACCTGTTCCGGAGCTCCGCCGGAGGGGGCATCGATCACGGAGGGCTTCTACATCAACACCATAGCCCCTCCGATGAAGTGTTAGTAGTTTACCTCAGACCTACGGGTCCATAGTTAGTAGCTAGATGGCTTCTTCTCTCTTTTTGGATCTCAATACAATGTTCTCCCCCTCTCTTGTGGAGATCTATTTGATGTAATCTTCTTTTTGTGGTGTGTTCGCTGAGACTGATGAATTGTGGGTTTATGATCAAGTCTATCTATGAATAATGTTTGAATCTTCTCTGAATTATTTTATGTATGATTGGTTATCTTTGCAAGTCTCTTCAAATTATCAGTTTGATTTGGCCTACTAGATTGATCTTTCTTGCAATGGGAGAAGTGCTTAGCTTTGGGCTCAATCTTGCGGTGTCCTTTCCCAGTGACAGTAGGGGCAACAAGGCACGTATTGTATTGTTGCCATCGAGGATAACAAGATGGGGTTTTCTTCATATTGCATGAGTCTATCCCTCTACATCATGTCATCTTGCTTAAGGCGTTACTCTATTTTTAACTTAATATTCTAGATGCATGCTGGATAGTGGTCGATGAGTGGAGTAATAGTAGTAGATGCAGGCAGGAATCGGTCTACTTGTCTCAGACGTGATGCCTATATACATGATCATGCCTAGATATTCTCATAACTATGCTCAATTCTGTCAATTGCTCAACAGTAATTTGTTCACCCACCGTAGAATACTTATGCTCTCGAGAGAAGCCACTAGTGAAACCTATGCCCCCCCGGGTCTATCTTTATCATATTGATCTCCTGTTACTTAATTATTTCCTTTGCTATTTACTTTGCCTTTATTTTACTTTGCATCTTTACCACAAAAATACCAAAAATATTATCTTTATCATATCTAACAGATCTCACTCCCGTAAGTGGCCCTATAGGGATTGACAACCCCTATTTGCGTTGGTTGCAAGGATTTATTTGTTTTGTGCAGGTACGAGGGACTCGCGCGTAGCCTTCTACTGGATTGATACCTTGGTTCTAAAAAACTGAGGGTAATACTTACGCTACTTTGCTGCATCATCCCTTCCTCTTCGGGGAAATCCAATGCAGTGCTCAAGAGGTAGCAGTGACGATAGAGATCATGACGGTACTTTGGAGATGGAAATCAAAGGCGCAAGATGATTATGGCCATATCATGTCACACATTTTGATTGCATGTGATGTTTATCCTTTATGCATCTTATTATTTTGCTTAGTTCGGCGGTAGCATTATAAGATGATCTCTCACTAAATTTCAAGGTATAAGTGTTCTCCCTGAGTATGCACCGTTGCGACAGTTCGTCGTGCCGAGACACCACGTGATGATCGGGTGTGATAAGCTCTATGTTCACATACAAGGGGTGCAAGCCAGTTTTGCACATGCGGAATACTCGGGTTAAACTTGACGAGCCTAGCATATGCAGATATGGCCTCGGAACACTGGACACCGAAAGGTCGAGCATGAATCATATAGTAGATATGATCAACATAGCGATGTTCACCATTGAAAACTACTCCATCTCACGTGATGATCGGACATGGTTTAGTTGATTTGGATCACGTGATCATTTAGATGACTAGAGGGATGTTTATCTAAGTGGGAGGTCTTAAGTAATATGATTAATTGAACTTTAATTTATCATGAACTTAGTCCTGATAGTATTTGCATAACTATGTTGTAGATCAATAGCTCGCGATGTAGCTCCCCGTTTATTTTTGATATGTTCCTAGAGAAAAACTATGTTGAAAGATGATAGTAGCTATGATGCGGACTAGGTCCGTGATCTGAGGATTATCCTCATTGTTGCAGAGAAGAATTATGTCCTTGATGCACCGCTAGGTGACAAACCTATTGCAGGAGCAGATGCACACGTTATGAACATTTGACAAAGCTCGGTATGATGACTACTTAATAGTTTAGTGCACCATGCTTTACGGCTTAGAACCGGGACTTCAAAAACGTTTTGAATGCCATAGAACATATAAGATGTTCTAAGAGTTGAAATTGGTATTTCATACTCATGCCTGTGTCGAGAGGTATGAGACCTCTGACAGTATGTTGCCTACAATATGGAGGAGAATAGCTCAACCAGTGAGTATGTGCTCAAGTTGTTTGGGTACTACAATTGCTTGAATCAAGTGGGAGTTAATATTCCACATAAGATAGTAATTGATAAAGTTCTCTAGTCACTATCACCAAGTTTCCAGAACTTAGTGATGAACTATAATATGCAAGGGATGACAAAAACGATTCGCGAGCTCTTCGTGATGCTGAAATCGACGAAGGTAGAAATCAAGAAAAGCATCAAATGTTGATGGTTGAAAAAACCACTAGTTTCAAGTAAAAGGGCAAGGGAAAGAAAGGGAACTTCAAGAAGAACGGCAATCAAGTTGCCACTCCCATTAAGAAGCCCAAATCTAGACCCAAGCCTGAAACTGAGTGCTTCTACTGCAAAGGAAATGGTCACTACCGTTTGAAAAGTTTCGCACTGCCGTTGTGGACACATATTCATAATATTGAAGCCAAAAGATGCAGAGTTGATAATGATAGTGCAACTTATTTGTGGCACTGCCGTTTAGGTCATATTGGTATAAAGAGCATGAAGAAACTACATACTAATGGACTTTTGGAATCACTTGATTATGAATCACTTGGTACTTGCGAACCATACCTTATGGGCAAGATGACTAAAACGCCGTTCTCCGGAACAATGGAGCGAGCAACAAACTTGTTGGAGATCATACATACTGATGTATGTGGCCCGATGAATATTGAGGCTTGCGGCGGGTAGTGTTATTTTCTCACCTTCACAGATGATTTAAGCAGATATGGGTATATCTACTTAATGAAACATAAGTCTGAAACATTTGAAAAGTTCAAAGAATTTCAGAGTGAAGTGGAAAATAATCGTAACAAGAAAATAAAGTTTCTACGATCTGATCGTGGAGGAGAGTATTTGAGTTACGAGTTTGGTCTACATTTGAAACAATGCGGAACAGTTTCACAACTCACGCCACCTGGAACACCACAACGTAATGGTGTGTCCGAACATCGTAATCGTACTTTACTAGATATGGTGTGATCTATGATGTCTCTTACCGATTTACCGCTATCGTTTTGGGGTTATGCTTTAGAGACGACTGCATTCATGTTAAATAGGGCACCATCAAAATCCGTTGAGACGACACCTTATGAACTATGGTTTGGCAAGAAACCAAAGTTGTCGTTTCTTAAAGTTTGGGGCTGCGATGCTTATGTGAAAAAGCTTCAACCTAATAAGCTCGAACCCAAATCAGAGAAATGTGTCTTCATAGGATACCCAAAGGAAACTATTGGGTACACCTTCTATCACAGATCCGAAAGGCAAGACATTCATTGCTAAGAATGGATCCTTTCTAGAGAAGGAGTTTCTCTCGAAAGAAGTGAGTGGGAGGAAAGTAGAACTTGATGAGGTAACAGTAACTGCTCCTTTGTTGGAAAGTAGTTCGTCACAGAAACCTGTTCCTGTGACACCTACACCAATTAGTGAGGAAGCTAATGATGATGATCATGAAACTTCAGATCAAGTTACTACCGAACCTCGTAGGTCAACCAGAGCAAGATCCACACCAGAGTGGTACAGTAATCCAGTTCTGGAGGTCATGTTACTTGACCATGACAAACCTATGAACTATGAGGAAGCGATGATGAGCCCAGATTCCGCAAAATGGCTTGAGGCCATGAAATCTGAGATGGGATCCATGTATGAGAACAAAGTGTGGACTTTGGTTGACTTGCCCGATGATCCGCAAGCCATCGAGAATAAATGGATCTTCAAGAAGAAGACAGACGCTGACGGTAATGTTACCGTCTACAAAGCTCGACTTGTTGCGAAAGGTTTTCGACAAGTTCAACGAGTTGACTACGATGAGACCTTCTCACCCGTAGCAATCATGTTAGCAATTGCCGTGTTTTATGATTATGAAATTTGGCAAATGGATGTAAAGACTGCATTCCTGAATGGATTTCTGGAAGAAGAGTTGTATATGATGCAACCTGAAGGTTTTATCGATCCAAAGGGAGCTAACAAAGTGTGCATGCTCCAGTGATCCATTTATGGACTGGTGCAAGCCTCTTAGAGTTGGAATAAACGTTTTGATAGTGTGATCAAAGCATATGGTTTTATACAGACTTTTGGAGAAGCCTGTATTTACAAGAAAGTGAGTGGGAGCTCTGCAGCATTTCTAATATTATATGTGGATGACATATTGTTGATTGGAAATGATATAGAATTTCTGGATAGCATAAAAGGATACTTGAATAAGATTTTTTCAATGAAAGGCCTCAGTGAAGCTGCTTATATATTGGGCACCAAGATCTATAGAGATAGATCAAGACACTTAATTGGACTTTCACAAAGCACATACCTTGATAAAGTTTTGAAGAAGTTCAAAATGGATCAAGCTAAGAAAGGGTTCTTGCCTGTATTACAAGGTGTGAAGTTGAGTAAGACTCAATGCCCGACCACTGCAGAAGATAGAGAAAATGAAAAGTGTTCCCTATGCTTCAGCCATAGGCTCTATCATGTATGCAATGCTGTGTACCAGACCTGATGTGTGCCTTGCCATTAGTCTAGCAGGCAGGTACCAAAGTAATCTAGGAGTGGATCACTGGACAGCGGTCAAGAACATCCTGAAATACCTGAAAAGGACCAAGGATATGTTTCTCATATATGAGGTGAAAAAGAGCTCATCGTAAATGGTTACATTGATGCAAGCTTTGATACTGATTCGGACGATTCTAAATCGCAAACCGGATACGTGTTTATATTAAACGGTGGGGCTGTCAGTTGGAGCAGTTCTAAACAGAGCGTCGTGGCAGGATCTACATGTGAAGCGGAGTACATTGCTGCTTCGGAAGCAGCGAATGAAGGAGTTCATATCCGATCTAGGTGTCATACCTAGTGCATCGGGTCCAATAAAAATCTTTTGTGACAATACTGGTGCAATTGCCTTGGCAAAGGAATCCAGATTCACAAAAGAACCAAGCACATCAAGAGACGCTTCAACTCCATCCGGGATCAAGTCCAGGTGGGAGACATAGAGATTTGCAAGATACATACGGATCTAAATGTTGCAGACCTGTTGACTAAGCCTCTTCCACGAGCAAAACATGATCAGCACCAAGGCTCCATGGGGGTTAGAATCATTACTGTGTAATCTAGATTATTGACTCTAGTGCAAGTGGGAGACTGAAGGAAATATGCCCTAGAGGCAATAATAAAGTTATTATTTATTTCCTTATTTCATGATAAATGTTTATTATTCATGCCAGAATTGTATTAACTAGAAACATAATACATGTGTGAATACATAGACAAACATAGTGTCACTAGTGTGCCTCTACTTGACTAACTCATTGATCAAAGATGGTTAAGTTTCCTAATCATAGACATGAGTTGTCATTTGATCAATGGGATCACATCATTAGGAGAATGATGTGATTGACTTGACCCATTCGTTAGCTTAGCACTTGATCGTTTTTGTTTACTGCTATTGGTTTCTTCATGACTTATACATGTTCTTATGACTATGAGATTATGCAACTCCCGAATACTAGAGGAACACTTTGTGTGCTACCAAACGTCACAACATAACTGGGTGATTGTAAAGGTGCTCTACAAGTGTCTCTGATGGTACTTGTTGAGTTGGCATAGATCAAGATTAGGATTTGTCACTCCGATTGTCGGAGAGGTATCTTTGGGCCCTCTTGGTAATACACATCACTATAAGCTTTGCAAGCAATACAACTAATGAGTTAGTTGTGGAATAGTGCATTACGGAACGATTAAAGAGACTTGCCGGTAACGAGATTGAACTAGGAATTGGGATACCGACGATCGAATCTCGGGCAAGTAACATATCGATGACAAAGAGAACAATGTAAAGTGTTATGCAGTTTGACCGATAAAGATCTTTGTAGAATATGTAGGAACCAATATGAGCATCCATGTTACGCTATTGGTTATTGACCGGAGACATGTCTCGGTCATGTCTACATAGTTCTCGAACCCGTAGGGTCCGCACGCTTAAAGTTCTGTGACGATCGGTTTTATGAGTTTATATGTTTTGATGTACCGAAGGTAGTTCGGAGTCCCAAATATGATTACGGACATGACGAGGAGTCTCGAAATGGTCGAGACATAAAGATTGATATATTGGAAGCCTACATTTGGACATCGGAAGAGTTCCGGGTAAAATCAGGATTTTACCATAGTACCGGAGGGGTTACCGGAACCCCCGGGGGGCTAATGGGCCTTGTTGGGCCATAAGGGAAAGAGAGAGGGGCCATCCTAGGGCAGGCAGCGCCCCCTCCCTCTGCCGAATTGGACTAGGAGGGGGGGGCGCCCCTGTTTCCTTCTCTTTCTTCCCCTTCCTTTCCCCCTCCTAGTAGGAGTAGGAAAGGGAGGAATCCTACTCCTACTAGGAGGAGTAGGAGTAGGATTCCTCCTCCTAGCGCACCAACAAGGGCCGGCCGGCCTCCCCCTTGCTCCTTTATATACAGGGGCAGGGGGCCCCTCTAGACACACAAGTTGATCACAAAGATCTCTCCCAGCCGTGTGCGGTGCCCGCTCCACCATAATCCACCTCGGTCATACTGTAGCGGTGTTTAGGCGAAGCCCTGCTGCGATAGCTTCATCAACATTGTCACTGCTACCTCTTGAGCACTACATTAGTTTTCCTCGAAGAGGAAGGGATGATGCAGCAAAGTAGCATAAGTATTTCCCTCAGTTTTTGAGAACCAAGGTATCAATCCAGTAGGAGGCTACGCGCGAGTCCCTCGTACCTGCACAAAACAAATAAATCCTCGCAACCAACACAAATAGGGGTTGTCAATCCCTATAAGGCCACTTACGAGAGTGAGATCTGATAGATATGATAAGATAATATTTTTGGTATTTTTATGATAAAGATGCAAAGTAAAATAAAGGCAAAGTAAATAACAAAGGAAATAACTAAGTAGTAGGAGATTAATATGATAAAGATAGACCCCGGGGCCATAGGTTTCACTAGTGGCTTCTCTCGAGAGCATAAGTATTCTACGGTGGGTGAACAAATTACTATTGAGCAATTGACAGAATTGAGCATAGTTATGAGAATATCTAGGCATGATCATGTATATAGGCATCACGTCCGAGACAAGTAGACCGACTCCTGCCTGCATCTACTACTATTACTCCACTCATCGACCGCTATCCAGCATGCATCTAGAGTATTAAGTTAAAAACAGAGTAACGCCTTAAGCAAGATGACATGATGTAGAGGGATAGACTCATGCAATATGAAGAAAACCCCATCTTGTTATTCTCGATGGCAACAATACAATACGTGCCTTGCTGCCCCTACTGTCACTGGGAAAGGACACCGCAAGATTGAACCCAAAGCTAAGCACTTCTCCCATTGCAAGAAAAACCAATATAGTAGGCCAAACCAAACTGATAATTTGAAGAGACTTGCAAAGATAACCAATCATACATAAAAGAATTCAGAGAAGATTCAAATATTATTCATAGATAGACTTGATCATAAACCCACAATCCATCGGTCTCAACAAACACACCGCAAAAAGAAGATTACATCGAATAGATCTCCACAAGAGAGGGGGAGAACATTGTATTGAGATCCAAAAAGAGAGAAGAAGCCATCTAGCTACTAACTATGGACCCGTAGGTCTGAGGTAAACTACTCACACTTCATCGGAGGGGCTATGGTGTTGATGTAGAAGCCCTCCGTGATCGATGCCCCCTCCGGCGGAGCTCCGGAACAGGCCCCAATATGGGATCTTGTGGATACAGAAAGTTACGGCGGTGGAATTAGGGTTTTGGCGCCGTATCTGATAGTTTGGGGGTACGTGGATATATATAGGAGGAAGGAGTACGTCGGTGGAGCAACAGGGGGCCCATGAGGGTGGAGGGCGCGCCGGGGGGGGGGGGGGGGGGGGGCGGGGGGGGGGGGGGGGGGGGGGGGGGGGGGGGGGGGGGGGGGGGGGGGTAGGCGCGCCCCTACCTCGTGGCCTCCTCTTCTCTTTCTTAACGTAGGGCCCAAGTCTCCCGGGTCTTTTTTGTTGAGAAAATCACGTTCCCGAAGGTTTCATTCCATTTGGACTCCGTTTGATATTCCTTTTCTTCAAAACCCTAAAATAGGCAAAAAACAACAATTCTGGGCTGGGCCTCCGGTTAATAGGTTAGTCCCAAAAATAATATAAAAGTGGATAATAAAGCCCAACAATGTCCAAAACAGTAGATAATATAACATGGAGCAATCAAAAATTATAGATATGTTGGAGACGTATCAAGCATCCCCAAGCTTAATTCCTGCTCGTTCTCGAGTAGGTAAATGATAAAAATAGAATTTTTGATGCGGAGTGCTACTTGGCATAATATTAATGTAATTCTTATTAATTTTGGTATGAATATTCAGATCTGAAAGATTCAAGACAAAAGTTCATATTGACATAAAAATAATAATACTTCAAGCATACTAACTAAGCAATTATGTCTTCTCAAAATAACATGGCCAAAGAAAGTTCATCCCTACAAAATCATATGGTTTAGTCATGTTTCATTTTCGTCACACAAGAATGCTCTCATCATGCACAACCCCGATGACAAGCCAAGCAATTGTTTCATACTTTAGTAATCTCAAACCTATAAACTTTCACTCAATATATGAGCGTGAGCCATGGACATAACACTATGGGTGGAATAGAATATAATGAGGGGGTTATGTGGAGAAGACAAAAAAGGATAAAGTCTCACATCAACGAGGCTAATCAATGGGCTATGGAGATGCCCACCGATTGATGTTAATGCAAGGAGTAGGGTTGCCATGCAACGGATGCACTAGAGCTATAAATGCATGAAAGCTCAACAAAAGAAACTAGTGGGTGTGAATCCAACTTACTTGCTCACGAAGACCTAGGGCACTTGAGGAGGCCCATTGTTGGAATATACAAGCTAAGTTCTATAATGAAAAATTCCCACTAGTATATGAAAGTGACAAGATAAGAGACTCTCTAACATGAAGATTAAGGTGCTACTTTGAAGCACAAGTGTGGCAAAGGATAGTAACATTGTCCCTTCTCTTTTTCTCTCATTTTTTTGGTCCTTCTCTTTTTATGGCCTTTTTTATATTCCTCACTTGGGACAATGCTCTATAAAATGATGATCATCACACTTCTATTTATTTATAACTCAATTATTACAACTCGATACTAGAACAAAATATGACTCTATATGAATGCCTCCGGCGGTGTACCGGGATACGCAATGGACCTAGAGTGACATGTATGAAAGAATTATGAACGGTAGCTTTGCCACAAATACTATGTCAACTACATGATCATGCTAAGCAATATGACAATAATGAATGTGTCATGATGAACGCAATGATGGAAAGTTGCATGGCAATATATCTCGGAATGGCTATGGAAATGCCATAATAGGTAGGTATTGTTGGGGAACGTTGCAGAAAACAAAAATTTTCCTACGGTTTCACCAAGATCCATCTAGGAGTTCATCTAGCAACGAGTGATCGGATTGCATCTACATACCTTTGTAGATCACGCGCGGAAGCGTTCAAAGAACGGGGATGAGGAAGGCGTACTCGACGTGATCCAAATCACCGGAGATCCTAGCGCCGAACGGACGGCACCTCCGCGTTCAACACACGTACAGTCAGTGTAACGTCTCCTCCTTCTTGATCCAGCAAGGGGGAGAATAGGTTGAGGAAGATGGCTCCAGCAGCAACACGACGGCGTGGTGGTGATGGAGCTGCAGTACTCCGGCAGGGCTTCGCCAAGCTCTATGGAGGAGGAGGATGTGTTGGAGAGGGAGAGGGAGGCACCAAAGGCGTGGTGTGAGAGGCCCTCCTTCCCCCACTATATATAGGGAGCCTAGGGGGGGGGGGCGCCGGCCCTAGGAGATGCAATCTCCTAGGGGGGCGGCGGCCAAGGGAGGAATCCCTCCTCCCCAAGGCACCTAGGAGGTGCCTTCCCCCTTTAGGACTCTTCCTTTCTTGATCTCCTGGCGCATGGGCCTCTTGGGGCTGGTGCCCTTGGCCCATATAGGCCAAGGCGCACACCCCTACAGCCCATGTGCCCCCCCGGGGCAGGTGGCCCCACCCGGTGGACCCCCGGTACCCTTTCGGTGGTCCCGGTACAATACCGGTGACCCCGAAACTTGTCCCGACGGCCGAAATAGCACTTCCTATATATAATTCTTTACCTCCGGACCATTCTGGAACTCCTCGTGACGCCCCGGGATCTCATCCGGGACTCCGAACAACATTCGGGTTACTGCATATACATATCCCTACAACCCTAGCGTCACCGAACCTTAAGTGTGTAGACCCTACGGGTTCGGGAGACATGTAGACATGATCGAGATCGCTCTCCGGTCAATAACCAACAGCGGGATCTGGATACCCATGTTGGCTCCCACATGCTCCTCGATGATCTCATCGGATGAACCACGATGTCGAGGATTCAAGCAACCCCGTATACAATTCCCTTTGTCAATCGGTATGCTACTTGCCCAAGATTTGATCGTCGGTATCCCAATACCTTGTTCAATCTCGTTACCGGCAAGTCACTTTACTCGTACTGTAATGCATGATCCCGTGACCAAACACTTGGTCACTTTGAGCTCATAATGATGATGTATTACCGAGTGGGCCCAGTGATACCTCTCCGTCATGCGGAGTGACAAATCCCAGTCTTGATCCGTGTCAACCCAACAAACACTTTCGGAGATACCCGTAGTATACCTTTATAGTCACCCAGTTATGTTGTGACGTTTGGTACACCCAAAGCACTCCTACGGTATCCGGGAGTTACACGATCTCATGGTCTAAGGAAAAGATACTTGACATTGGAAAAACTCTAGCAAACGAACTATACGATCTTATGCTATGTTTAGGATTGGGTCTTGTCCATCACATCATTCTCCTAATGATGTGATCTCGTTATCAATGACATCCAATGTCCATAGTCAGGAAACCATGACTATCTGTTGATCAACGAGCTAGTCAACTAGAGGCTTACTAGGGACATGTTGGTGTCTATTATTCACACATGTATTATGATTTCCGGATAACACAATTATAGCATGAATAAAGACAATTATCATGAACAAGGAAATATAATAATAATGCTTTTATTATTGCCTCTAGGGCATATTTCCAACAGTCTCCCACTTGCACTAGAGTCAATAATCTAGTTACATTGTGATGAATCGAACACCCATGGAATTCTGGTGTTGATCATGTTTTGCTCTAGGGAGAGGTTTAGTCAATGGATCTGCTACATTCAGGTCCGTATGTACTTTACAAATATCTATGTCTCCATCTTGAACATTTTCACGAATGGAGTTGAAGCGACGCTTGATGTGCCTGGTCTTCTTGTGAAACCTGGGCTCCTTGGCAAGTGCAATAGCTCCAGTGTTGTCACAGAAGAGTTTGATTGGCCCCGACGCATTGGGTATGACTCCTAGGTCAGTGATGAACTCCTTCACCCAAATTGCTTCATGTGCTGCCTCCGAGGCTGCCATGTACTCCGCTTCACATGTAGATCCCGCCACGACGCTCTGCTTGCAACTGCACCAGCTTACTGCCCCACCATTCAAAATATACACGTATCCGGTTTGTGACTTTGAGTCATCCAGATCTGTGTCGAAGCTAGTGTCGACATAACCCTTTACGACGAGCTCTTCGTCACCTCCATAGACGAGAAACATTTCCTTAGTCCTTTTCAGGTACTTCAGGATATTCTTGACCGCTGTCCAGTGTTCCTTGCCGGGATTACTTTGGTACCTACCTACCAAACTTACGGCAAGGTTTACATCAGGTCTGGTACACAGCATGGCATACATAATAGAACCTATGGCTGAGGCATAGGGGATGACACTCATCTCTTCTATATCTTCTGCCGTGGTCGGACATTGAGCTGAGCTCAATTTCACACCTTGCAACACAGGCAAGAACCCCTTCTTGGACTGATCCATATTGAACTTCTTCAATATCTTATCAAGGTATGTGCTTTGTGAAAGACCTACGAGGCGTCTTGATCTGTCTCTATAGATCTTGATGCCTAATATATAAGCAGCTTCTCCAAGGTCCTTCATTGAAAAACTCTTATTCAAGTAGGCCTTAATGCTGTCCAAAAGCTCTATATCATTTCCCATCAAAAGTATGTCATCTATATATAATATGAGAAATGCTACAGAGCTCCCACTCACTTTCTTGTAAACGCAGGCTTCTCCATAAGTCTGCGTAAACCCAAACGCTTTGATCATCTCATCAAAGCGAATGTTCCAACTCTGAGATGCTTGCACCAGCCCATAAATCGAGCGTTGGAGCTTGCACACCTTGTTAGCATTCTTAGGATCAACAAAACCTTCCGGCTGCATCATATACAATTCTTCCTTAAGGAAACCATTAAAGAATGACGTTTTGACGTCCATTTTCCATATCTCATAATCATAGAATGCGGCAATTGCTAACATGATTCGGACGGACTTTAGCTTCACTACCGGTGAGAAAGTCTCATCGTAGTCAACCCCTTGAACTTGTCGATAACCCTTAGCGACAAGCCGAGCTTTATAGATGGTCACATTACCATCCACGTCTGTCTTCTTCTTAAAGATCCATTTATTTTCTATGGCTCGCCACTCAACAGGCAAGTCAGTCAAAGTCCATACTTCATTTTCATACATGGATCCTATCTCGGATTTCATGGCTTCTAGCCATTTGTCGGAATCCGGGCCCGCCATCGCTTCTTCATAGTTCGAAGGTTCACCGTTGTCTAACAACATGATTTCCAAGACAGGGTTGCCGTACCACTCTGGTGCGGAACGTGTCCTTGTGGACCTACGAAGTTCAGTAGCAACTTGATCTGAAGTTTCATGATCATCATCATTAACTTCCTCTCTAGTCGGTGCAGGCACCTCAGGAACATTTTCTTGAGTTGCGCCATTTTCCGGTTCAAGAGGTAATACTTCATCAAGTTCTACTTTCCTCCCACTTACTTCTTTCGAGAGAAACTCCTTCTCTAGAAAGGATCCATTCTTGGCAACAAAGATCTTGCCTTCGGATCTGAGGTAGAAGGTATACCCAATAGTTTCTTTAGGGTATCCTATGAAGACGCATTTTTCCGACTTGGGTTCGAGCTTTTCAGGTTGAAGTTTCTTGACATAAGCATCGCATCCCCAAACTTTCAGAAACGACAGCTTAGGTTTCTTCCCAAACCATAATTCATACGGTGTCGTCTCAACGGATTTCGACGGAGCCCTATTTAAAGTGAATGCGGCAGTCTCTAAAGCATACCCCCAAAAAGATAGCGGTAAATCGGCAAGAGACATCATAGATCGCACCATATCTAATAGAGTGCGATTACGACGTTCGGACACACCATTACGCTGAGGTGTTCCAGGCGGCGTGAGCTGTGAAACTATTCCACATTTTCTTAAGTGTGTGCCAAACTCGTGACTCAAGTATTCTCCTCCACGATCTGATCGTAGGAACTTGATTTTCCTGTCACGTTGATTCTCAACCTCACTCTGAAATTCCTAGAACTTTTCAAAGGTTTCAGACTTGTGTTTCATTAAGTAGACATACCCATATCTACTTAAGTCATCAGTGAGGGTGAGAACATAACGATAGCCACCGCGAGCCTCAACACTCATTGGACCGCACACATCAGTATGTATGATTTCCAATAAGTTGGTTGCTCGCTCCATTGTTCCTGAGAACGGGAGTCTTGGTCATTTTACCCATGAGGCATGGTTCGCACGTGTCAAATGATTCGTAATCAAGAGACTCTAAAAGTCCATCAGCATGGAGCTTCTTCATGCGTTTGACACCTATGTGACCAAGGCGGCAGTGCCACAAGTATGTGGGACTATCATTATCAATCTTACATCTTTTGGTACTCACACTATGAACATGTGTAGCATTACGCTCGAGATTCATTAAGAATAAACCATTCACCATCGGAGCATGACCATAAAACATATCTCTCATATAAATAGAACAACCATTATTCTCGGATTTAAATGAGTAGCCATCTCGAATTAAACGAGATCCCGATACAATGTTCATGCTCAAACTTGGCACTAAATAACAATTATTGAGGTTCAAAACTAATCCCGTAGGTAAATGTAGAGGTAGTGTGCCAACGACGATCACATCGACCTTGGAACCATTCCCGACGCGCATCGTCACCTCGTCCTTCGCCAGTCTCCGCTTATTCCGCAGCTCCTGCTTTGAGTTACAAATGTGAGCAACTGCACCTGTATCAAATACCCAGGAGCTACTACGAGTATTGGTAAGGTACACATCAATTACATGTATATCACATATACCTTTTGTTTTGCCGGCCTTCTTGTCTACTAAGTATTTGGGGTAGTTCCGCTTCCAGTGACCACTTTCCTTGCAATAAAAGCACTCAGTCTCGGGCTTGGGTCCATTCTTTGGCTTCTTCCCGGCAGCTTGCTTGTCGGGCGCGACAACTCCCTTGCCGTCCTTCTTGAAGGTTTTCTTACCCTTGCCTTTCTTGAACTTAGTGGTTTTATTCACCATCAACACTTGATGTTCCTTTTTGACTTCTACCTCTGCTGATTTCAACATTGCAAATACTTCAGGAATGGTCTTTTCCATCCCCTGCATATTGAAGTTCATCACAAAGCTCTTGTAGCTCGGTGGAAGCGACTGAAGGATTCTGTCAATGACCGCGTGATCCGGGAGATTAACTCCCAGCTGAGTCAAGCGGCTATGTAACCCAGACATTGTGAGTATGTGCTCACTGACAGAACTATTTTCCTCCATCTTACAGCTGAAGAATTTGTCGGAGACTTCATATCTCTCGACCCGGGCATGAGCTTGGAAAACCATTTTCAGCTCTTCGAACATCTCATATGCTCCGTGTCTCTCAAAACGCTTTTGGAGCCCCGGCTCTAAGCTGTAAAGCATGCCGCACTGAACGAGGGAGTAGTCATCGGTACGTGCCTGCCAAGCGTTCATAACGTCTTGTTCTGCAGGGAGAACAGATGCGTCACCCAGCGCTGCTTGTAGGACATAATCTTTCTTGGCAGCTATGAGGATGATCCTCAGGTTCCGGACCCAGTCCGTGTAGTTGCTGCCATCGTCTTTCAGCTTGGTTTTCTCTAGGAACGTGTTGAAGTTGAGGACTACGTTGGCCATTTGATCTACAAGACATATTGTAAAGATTTTAGACTAAGTTCATGATAATTAAGTTCATCTAATAAAATTATTCAATGAACTCCCACTTAGATAGACATCCCTCCTGTAATCTAAGTATAACATGATCCGAGTTAACTAGGCCGTGTCCGATCATCACGTGAGACGGACTAGTCAACATCGGTGAACATCTTTATGTTGATCGTATCTTCTATACGACTCATGCTCGACCTTTCGGTCTTCTGTGTTCTGAGGCCATGTCTGTACATGCTAGGCTCGTCAAGTCAACCTAAGTGTTTGCACGTGTAAATCTGTCTTACACCCGTTGTATGTGAACGTTGGAATCTATCACACCCGATCATCACGTGGTGCTTCGAAACAACGAACTGTCGCAACGGTGCACAGTTAGGGGGAACACTTTCTTGAAATTATTATGAGGGATCATCTTATTTATTACCGTCATTCTAAGCAAACAAGATGCAAAAACATGATAAACATCACATGCAATCAAATAATAATAGTGACATGATATGGCCAATATCACATAGCTCCTTTGATCTCCATCTTGGGGCTCCATGATCATCTTGTCACCGACATGACACCATGATCTCCATCATCATGATCTCCATCATCGTGTCTCCATGAAGTTGCTCGCCAACTATTACTTCTACTACTATGGCTAACAGGTTTAGCAATAAAGTAAAGTAATTTACATGGCATTTCTCAATGACACGCAGGTCATACAAAAAATAAAGACAACTCCTATGGCTCCTGCCGGTTGTCATACTCATCGACATGCAAGTCGTGATTCCTATTACAATAGCATGAACATCTCATACATCACATATATATCATTCATCATTCATCACAACTTTGGCCATATCATATCACAAAGCACTTGCTGCAAAAACAAGTTAGACGTCCTCTAATTGTTGTTGCAAGTTTTACGTGGCTGAAATAGGGTTCTAGCAAGAACGTTTTCTTACCTACGTTAAAGCCACAACGTGATCTGTCAACTTCTATTTACCCTTCATAAGGACCCTTTTCATCGAATCCGCTCCAACTAAAGTGGGAGAGACAGACACCCGCCAGCCACCTTATGCAACTAGTGCATGTCAGTCGGTGGAACCGGTCTCACGTAAGCGTACGTGTAAGGTTGGTCCGGGCCGCTTCATCCCACAATACCGTTGAAGCAAGATAAGACTAGTAGCGGCAAGAAAGTTGACAACATCAACGCCCACAACAAATTGTGTTCTACTCGTGCAAGAGAACTACGCAAAGACCTAGCTCATGATGCCACTGTTGGGGAACGTTGCAGAAAACAAAAATTTTCCTACGGTTTCACCAAGATCCATCTAGGAGTTCATCTAGCAACGAGTGATCGGATTGCATCTACATACCTTTGTAGATCACGCGCGGAAGCGTTCAAAGAACGGGGATGAGGAAGGCGTACTCGACGTGATCCAAATCACCGGAGATCCTAGCGCCGAACGGACGGCACCTCCGCGTTCAACACACGTACGGTCAGCGTAACGTCTCCTCCTTCTTGATCCAGCAAGGGGGAGAAGAGGTTGAGGAAGATGGCTCCAGCAGCAGCACGACGGCGTGGTGGTGATGGAGCTGCAGTACTCCGGCAGGGCTTTGCCAAGCTCTATGGAGGAGGAGGATGTGTTGAAGAGGGAGAGGGAGGCACCAAAGGCGTGGTGTGAGAGGCCCTCCTTCCCCCACTATATATAGGGATCCTAGGGGGGGGGAGCGCCGGCCCTAGGAGATGCAATCTCCTAGGGAGGCGGCGGCCAAGGGAGGAATCCCTCCTCCCCAAGGCACCTAGGAGGTGCCTTCCCCCTTAAGGACTCTTCCTTTCTTGATCTCCTGGCGCATGGGCCTCTTGGGGCTGGTGCCCTTGGCCCATATAGGCCAAGGCGCACACCCCTACAGCCCATGTGGCCCCCCGGGGCAGGTGGCCCCACCCGGTGGACCCCCGGTACCCTTCCGGTGGTCCCGGTACAATACCGGTGACCCCGAAACTTGTCCCGACGGCCGAAATAGCACTTCCTATATATAATTCTTTACCTTCGGACCATTCCGGAACTCCTCGTGACGTCCGGGATCTCATCCGGGACTCCGAACAACATTCGGGTTACTGCATATACATATCCCTACAACCCTAGCGTCACCAAACCTTATGTGTGTAGACCCTACGGGTTCGGAGACATGTAGACATGACCGAGATCGCTCTCCGGTCAATAACCAACAGCGGGATCTGGATACCCATGTTGGCTCCCACATGCTCCTCGATGATCTCATCGGATGAACCACGATGTCGAGGATTCAAGCAACCCTGTATACAATTCCCTTTGTCAATCGGTATGCTACTTGCCCGAGATTCGATCGTCGGTATCCCAATACCTTGTTCAATCTCGTTACCGGCAAGTCACTTTACTCGTACCATAATGCATGATCCCGTGACCAGACACTTGGTCACTTTGAGCTCATAATGATGATGTATTACCGAGTGGGCCCAGTGATACCTCTCCGTCATACGGAGTGACAAATCCCAGTCTTGATCCGTGTCAACCCAACAGACACTTTCGGAGATACCCGTAGTATACCTTTATAGTCACCCAGTTACGTTGTGACGTTTGGTACACCCAAAGCACTCCTACGGTATCCGGGAGTTACACGATCTCATGGTCTGAAAAACTCTAGCAAACGAACTATACGATCTTATGCTATGTTTAGGATTGGGTCTTGTCCATCACATCATTCTCCTAATGATGTGATCTCGTTATCAATGACATCCAATGTCCATAGTCAGGAAACCATGACTATCTGTTGATCAACGAGCTAGTCAACTAGAGGCTTACTAGGGACATGTTGGTGTCTATTATTCACACATGTATTACGATTTCCGGATAACACAATTATAGCATGAATAAAGACAATTATCATGAACAAGGAAATATAATAATAATGCTTTTATTATTGCCTCTAGGGCATATTTCCAACAGGTATGGTGGCTGTTTTGAGGAAGATATAAGGAGGTTTATGTGTGAAAGAGCGTATCATATCACGGGGTTTGGATGGACCGGCGAAGTTTGCGCCAACTCTCAATGTGAGAAAGGGCAATGCACAGTAGCGAAGAGGCTAGCAAGGATGGAAGGGTGACAGTGCGTATAATCCATGGACTCAACATTAGTCATAAAGAACTAACATACTTATTGCAAAAATCTACAAGTCATCAAAAACCTCGGTACTATGCGCATGCTCCTAGGGGGATAGATTGGTAGGAAAAGACCATCGCTCGTCCCCGACCGCCACTCATAAGGAAGACAATCAAATAACACCTCATATTTCAAATTTGTTGCATAACATTTACCATACGTGCATGCTACGGGACTTGCAAACTTCAACACAAGTATTTCTCAATTTTACAACTACTCAACTAGCACGACTTTGATATTATTACCTCCATATCTTAAAACAATCATCAAGCATCAAACTTCTCTTAGTATTCAAAGCACTCTTAAGGAAATTTTACTAACTTTGAATACCTAGCATATTAGGATTTTAAGAAAATTACCATGCTATTAAGACTCTCAAAATAATCTAAGTGAAGCATGAGAGATCAATAGTTTCTATAAAACAAATCCATCACCGTGCTCTAAAAGATATAAGCGAAGCACTAGAGCAAAATTATATAACTCAAAAGATATAAGCGAAGCACATAGAGTATTCTAACAAATTCCAAATCATGTATGGCTCTCTCAAAAGGTGTGTACAGCAAGGATGATTGTGGTAAACTAACAATCAAAGACTCAAATCATACAAGATGCTCCAAGCAAAACACATATCATGTGGCAAATAAAAATATAGCTCCAAGTAAAGTTACCGATAGAAGTAGACGAAAGAGGGGATGCCTTCCGGGGCATCCCCAAGCTTTGGGTTTTAGGTGTCCTTAGATTATCTTGGGGGTGCCATGGGCATCCCCAAGCTTAGGCTCTTGCCACTCCTTGTTCCACAATCCATCAAATCTTTACCCAAAACTTGAAAACTTCACAACACAGAACTTAAAGTAGAAAATCTCGTGAGTTCCGTTAGCGAAACAGAATAAAAGACTACTTCAAGGTACTGTAATTAACTCATTCTTTATTTATATTGGTGTTATACCTACTATATTCCAACTTCTCTATGGTTTATAAACTATTTTACTAGCCATAGATTCATCAAAATAAGCAAACAACACACGAAAAACAGAATCTGTCAAAAACAGAACAATCTTTAGTAATCTGTAGCTAGCGCAAGATCTGGAACCCCAAAAATTCTAAAATAAATTGATGGAAGTGAGGAATTTATATATTAATCATATTAAAAAAGAATTAACTAAATAACACTTTCCGAATAAAAATGGCAGTAGTTCTCGTGAGTGCTAAAGTTTCTGTTTTTTACAGCAAGTTCAACAAGACTTTCCCCAAGTCTTCCCAATGGTTCTACTTGGCACAAACACTAATTAAACACAAAAAACACAATCAAAACAGAGGCTAGATAATTTATTTATTACTAAACAGGAGCAAAAATCAAGGAATAAAAATAAAATTGGGTTGCCTCCCAACAAGCGCTATCGTTTAACGCCCCTAGCTAGGCATAACAAGCAAGAATAGATCTAGGTATTGCCATAATAGTAAGATAGATTATTAAAATTCATCTCATATTCTCTACGTTCGGCGGAAAGATTTCTTTGAGGCCAGCAAAAGTAATCAAAAGGGATAAATTTAATGAGACAAAAGTCCCCAAGATCAACCTTGGGAGGTATAGGTTCCTCCTTTGGTCCTTCATATTGCACAACCAATTCATCATTATAAGCATTCTTTTGACAGAACTTTGTGAGCCTATATTCAAGAGAATATCCTAGTTCATTATTTTGAATAGCCAAATCATCATTAAGTTCAGAGATTCTGTCAACTAAAACATTGGTAGGAACCCTTTTTCTAAGATTTTCATTGAAAGCAACATAGTCTAGAGATTGAAAACGCATTATTTCTTCTTGATCAAAGAGGATAACCTCTATGGGAGGACGGCAAGCGTCCACCCTATAATGCGCAAAGATTTCTTTGGCCTCTTTTATTATGAATGTAAACTCATGAGCCAAAAAGATAGTAGTGGCACGCTTAACAGAAGAATGCTCAATATTAGAAAATTCCAGAAAAATCCTTTGTATGGAAGGATGCATGTGCATGAATTGTCTTTCAAGTTCAACTACAAGCATGGAAATAGCGTCCGCAATACTACTAGTTCTATGAAGGGTAGAACTACCCATAGAAGGTAAAGCACCTGCACAAGTAAAGAAATCTTGAATAACTCCTTTTCCAATAATATTACCACTACCAACACGGAATCTTTTTGTATGTGAGATAGTGGGTTCTTTAGTAGGAGCATCAGAATTATTACCAACCATAGTTTCCCCAATTTCAGACATAGAGACAGAAGGTAAAGGACTAGCCATAACGACAAGCAAACAAACTAACACACAAGCAAACAAAAAGCAAACGGGCAAAAAGAGACAAATAGAGAAAGAGAGGGAGGACAGAGAGAGAGAGGGCGAATAAAACGGCAAGGGTGAAGTGGGGGAGAGTAAAACGAGAGGCAAATGGAAAATAATGTAATGCGGGAGATAAGGGTATGTGATGGATACTTGGTATGTTGAATTTTGCGTAGACCTCCGCGTCAACGGCGCCAGAAATCCTTCTTGCTACCTCTTGAGCACTGCGTTGGTTTTCCCCGAAGAGGAAGGGATGATGCAGCAAAGTAGCATAAGTATTTCCCTCAGTTTTTGAGAACCAAGGTATCAATCCATTAGGAGGCTACGCGCGAGTCCCTCGTACCTGCACAAAACAAATAAATCCTCGCAACCAACGCAAATAGGGGTAGTTAATCCCTATAAGGCCATTTACGAGAGTGAGATCTGATAGATATGATAAGATAATATTTTTGGTATTTTTATGATAAAGATGCAAAGTAAAATAAAGGCAAAGTAAATAACAAAGGAAATAACTAAGTAGTAGGAGATTAATATGATAAAGATAGACCCGGGGGCCATAGGTTTCACTAGTGGCTTCTCTCGAGAGCATAAGTATTCTACGGTGGGTGAACAAATTACTGTTGAGCAATTGACAGAATTGAGCATAGTTATGAGGATATCTAGGCATGATCATGTATATAGGCATCACGTCCGAGACAAGTAGACCAACTCCTACCTGCATCTACTACTATTACGCCACTCATCGACCGCTATCCAACATGCATCTAGAGTATTAAGTTAAAAATAGAGTAACGCCTTAAGCAAGATGACATGATGTAGAGGGATAGACTCATGCAATATGAAGAAAACCCCATCTTGTTATCCTCGATGGCAACAATACAATACGTGCCTTGTTGCCCCTACTGTCACTGGGAAAGGACACCGCAAGATTGAACCCAAAGCTAAGCACTTCTCCCATTGCAAGAAAAATCAATCTAGTAGGCCAAACCAAAATGATAATTCGAAGAGACTTGAAAAGATAACCAATCATACATAAAAGAATTCAGAGAAGATTCAAATATTATTCATAGATAGACTTGATCATAAACCCACAATTCATCGGTCTCAACAAACACACCACAAAAAGAAGATTACATCGAATAGATCTCCACAAGAGAGGGGGAGAACATTGTATTGAGATCCAAAAAGAGAGAAGAAGCCATCTAGCTACTAACTATGGACCCGTAGGTCTGAGGTAAACTACTCACACTTCATCGGAGGGGCTATGGTGTTGATGTAGAAGCCCTCCGTGATCGATGCCCCCTCCGGCGGAGCTCCGGAACAGGCCCCAAGATGGGATCTCGTGGATACGGAAAGTTACGGCGATGGAATTAGGGTTTTGGCTCCGTATCTGATCGTTTGGGGGTACGTGGATATATATAGGAGGAAGGAGTACGTCGGTGGAGCAACAGGGGCCCCACGAGGGTGGAGGGCACTTGGGGGGGGGGTAGGCACGCCCCTACCTCGTGGCCTCCTCTTTTCTTTCTTGACGTAGGGTCCAAGTCTCCCAGGTCTTGTTCGTTGAGAAAATCACGTTCCCGACGGTTTCATTCCGTTTGGACTCCGTTTGATATTCCTTTTCTTCGAAACCCTAAAACAGGCAAAAAACAACAATTCTGGGCTGGGCCTCCGGTTAATAGGTTAGTCCCAAAAATAATATAAAAGTGGATAATAAAGCCCAATAATGTCCAAAACAGTAGATAATATAGCATGGAGCAATAAAAAATTATAGATACGTTGGAGACGTATCAGTCACCACGCCGTCGTGCTGACGAAACTCTTCCTCGAGCTCTATTGGATCGTGAGTTCACGGGACGTCGCCGAGCTGAACGTGTGCTGAACGCGGAGGTGCCGTACGTTCGATACCGAGGATCGGTCGATCGTGAAGACGTACGACTACATCAACCGCGTTGTCATAACGCTTCCGCTTAACAGTCTACGAGGGTACGTGGACGACACTCTCCTCTATCGTTGCTATACATCTCCATGATCCCACATGTGCGCAGGGAAAATTTTGAAATTACTACGTTCCCCAACAATCACTGGACAATGGTCAAAAATATCCTTAGTGGAATAAGGAAATGTTTCTTGGTTATGGAGGTGACAAAGAGTTCGTTGTGAAGACTTACGTCGATGCAAGCTTTCACACCGATCTGGAAGACTCTAAGTCTCGATCTAGATACATATTGAAAGTGGGAGAAATTATCTAGAGTAGCTCCGTGCAAAGCATTGTAGACATAGAGAATTTGCAAAATACTTACGGCTCTGAATGTGGCAGACCCGTTGACTAAATTTCTCTCACAAGAAAAACATGATCACTCTTTGGGTGTTAATCACATAGCAATGTGAACTAGATTATCGACTCTAGCAAACCCTTTGGGTGTTAGTCACATGGACATGTGAACTAACCACCTAAAGATGTGAACTATTGGTGTTAAATCACATGACGATGTGAACTAGATTATTGACTCTAGTGCAAGTGGGAGACTGAAGGAAATATGCCCTAGAGGCAATAATAAAGTTTTTATTTATATTTCCTTATATCATGATAAATGTTTATTATTCATGCTAGAATTGTATTAACCGGAAACTTAGTACATGTGTGAATACATAGACAAACAGAGTGTCACTAGTTTGCCTCTACGTGACTAGCTCGTTGAATCAATGATGGTTATGTTTCCTAACCATAGATATGAGTTGTCATTTGATTAATGGGATCACATCATTAGAGAATGATGTGATTGACTTGCCCATCCATTAGCTTAGCACGATGAACGTTTAGTT
Source organism: Triticum urartu (assembly GCF_003073215.2). Lineage (NCBI taxonomy): Eukaryota > Viridiplantae > Streptophyta > Magnoliopsida > Poales > Poaceae > Triticum > Triticum urartu. The sequence continues at coordinate 620,146,991 of NC_053024.1, forward strand.
TGTTGCTATTGCTTTCTCCATAACTATACATGTTCCTATGACTATGAGATCATGCAACTCCCGAATACCGGAGGAACACTTTGTGTGCTACCAAACGTCACAACGTAACTGGGTGATTATAAAGGTGCTCTACAGGTGTCTCCGATGGTGTTTGTTGAGTTGGCATGGATCAAGATTAGGATTTGTCACTCCGATTGCCAGAGAGGTATCTCTGGGCCCTCTCGGTAATGTACATCACTATAAGCCTTGCAAGCAATGTAGCTAATGAGTTAGTTATGGGATGTAGCATTATGGAACGAGTAAAGAGACTTGTCGGTAACGAGATTGAACTAGGTATTGAAATACCGACGATCGAATCTCGGGCAATTAACATACCGATGACAAAGGGAACAACGTATACCGTTATGCGGTTTGACCGATAAAGATCTTCGTAGAATATGCAGGAACCAATATGAGCATCCAGGTTCCGCTATTGCTTATTGACCGGAGACATGTCTCGGTCATGTCTACATAGTTCTCAAACCCGTAGGGTCCGCCCGCTTAACGTTCGATGACGATCGGTATTATGAGTTTATGTGTTTTATGTACCAAAGGTAGTTCGGAGTCCAGGATTTGATCATGGACATGATGAGGAGTCTCGAAATCGTCGAGACATAAAGATCGATATATTGGAAGCCTATGTTTGGACACTGGAATGGTTCCGGGTGAAATCGGGAGTATACCGGAGTACCGGGAGGTTACCGGAACCCCCCAGGAGGTATATGGGCCTTATTGGGCCTTAGTGGAAGAGAGGGGAAAGAAGCAAAGGAGGCCCCCCAAGCCCAATCCGAATTTGTAAGGGGGGCCGGCCCCCCTTTCCTTCCTTCTTCCCTCTCCTTCCTTCTCTCCTAGAACCAACAAAGGGAAGGGGGGAATCCTACTCCCGGTGGGAGTAGGACTCCTTGGGGCGCGCCTTGAGAGGCTGCCCCCTCCCCCTCCTCCACTCCTTTATATACGGGGGAAGGGGGCACCCCATAGACACACAAGTTGATCATTGATCTTTAGCCGTGTGCGGTGCCCCCCTCCACCATAATCCACCTCGGTAATATCGTAGCATTGCTCAGGCGAAGCCCTGTTCCGGTAGCAACATCATCACCGTCATCACGGCGTCGTGCCGACGAAGCTCTCCCTCGAAGCTCTACTGGATCGTGAGTTCGCGGGACGTCACCGAGCCGAACGTGTGCAGACCGCGGAGGTGCCGTATCTTTGGTACTAGATCGGTCGACCATGAAGACGTACGACTACATCAGCCGCGTTGTCATAACGCTTCCACTTACGGTCTATGAGGGTACATAGACGATACTCTCCCCTCTCGTTGCTATGCATCACCATGATCTTGTGTGTGCGTAGGATTTTTTTTGAAATTACTGCGTTCCCCAACATGCTATCACTATCAAACTATCATATTGTTGTGCTATTGATCACTTTGCTGTAGATATTTAATCTCCAGGTGTGGTTGAATTGACAACTCAACTGTTAATACTTGCTAATATTCTATGGCTCCCCTGATGTGGTTTGAAACTGCGTCAGTATTACCCCAAAGAGGAAGGGATGATGCAGTACAGTTACGGTAGGTATTTCCGTCGGTTATGAAACCAAGGTTATCAATATAGTAGGAGAACCAAGCAACACTATGTAAATGGTACCTGCACACAAAGAACAAATACTTGCAACCCGACGCGTAAGAGGGGTTGTCAATCCCTCCAATGTAAAAAGATAAACTGTTTTGTATAAGATTGGATAAATAGATCTAGGAAGAAAACAAAATAAAACAAGTAAATAAAAAGTGTAGCAAGGTATTTTGGGGATTTTATAAATATAGATCTGAAAACAATATGATAAGAGATAGACCCTGGGCCGTAGATTTCACTAGTGGCTTCTCTCAAGAAAATAGCATATGGTGGGTAAACAAATTACTGTTGGGCAATTGATAGAAGATCAAATAATTATGATGATATCCAAGGCAATGATCATGAATATAGGCATCACGTCCAAGATTAGTAGACCAAAACGATTCTGCATCTACTAATATTACTCCACACATCACCCGCTATCCAACATGCATCTAGTGTATTAAGTTCATGGAGAAACATATTTTTCTTCTAAAGATTTTCACCCTCCGAATTATGAGGACGCCCTCTATCTAAAGTTGACTCTTCTTCAGTCCTATTTTCACCAAGTTTAATATTATTAAACAAGGATTCAATATAAGAAACACCAATTATTTTTAAGATCTTCATCATTGTTATGAAAGCAATCACTAGAAAACACTCTTTCTAAAAATTCTCTTTTAGCGCTAAGCACATCGGTTCTTTTCTTACTTTGATCCATAGAAACATATAAAGCTTTATTTGATTGATTGACATCAACCTTAGGTGGAAAATTTTTAATCTTGAGATTTTCTACATCATGGGAAATCTATCAGTGCTTCTAGGCATATCATCAATCTTATTCAACCTTTCTTCTATCGTAGGATTGAAAACTTTTTGGCCATTGATAAATTCTTTAATATTACTCTCAAGATCAGAGGGGTTCCTATTATTATTGTAAGAAGAATTACCATATGAATTTCCATAATTATTAGAGTAATTTCTAGGAAAAGGCCTAGGATTAAAATTACCCCTATAAGCATTGTTATTAAAATTGTTTCGCAAGACAAAATTCACATCTACGACATTGCTATTTTGTTCAATCAAAGTAGACAAAGGCACATCATTAGGATCAATTGGAGCATTTTTACCAGCAACCAATTTCATAAGAGCATCAACTTTTTCACTCAAAGTACTAATTTCTTCTACCGAGTTAACCTTTTTACTAGTAGGTGCTCTTTCGGTATGCCATTGTGAATAATTTGCCATAATGTTATCTAGCAATTTAGTAGCTTCACCCAAAGTAATCTCCATAAAACTACCACCAGTAGTGGAATCCAAAAGATTTCTAGAAACAAAATTTAATCCCGCATAAATTTTTTGTATGATCATCCAAAGATTTAAACCATGAGTAGGACAATTTCTTAGCATCAATTTCATTCTTTCCCAGGATTGTGCAACATGTTCATGCTCAGGTTACTTAAAATTCATGATATGAGTTCTAAGGTAAATAATTTTCGCGAGCGGAAAAATACTTAGTAATAAAAGCATCTTTGCACTTATCCCAAGAATCGATACTATTGTGAGGCAAAGAAGAAAACCATTTTTTTGCACGATCCCTCAAAGAGAAAGGAAACAATTTTAATTTCATGATATCATTGTCCACATAATTTATCTTTTGCATATCACACAATTCTACAAATGTGTTTAGATGGGACGCGGCGACCTCATTAGGGGTACTGAAAAATTGGTCTTTTATAACAAGATTCAACAAAGCGGCATTAATATCACAAGATTCCGCAAGTGGCGGGAGGAGCAATCGGAGTGCTAATAAAATTATTACTATTGTATTGGAAAAACACACAATTTGGTATTTTCTTGAGACATCGTGACTGCGCAAACAAGATCGCATGCAAACAATAGATCTGATGAGAAAAAGGCGAACGAAAAAGGAGGCGAATAAAACTGCAAATTTTGTGAAGTGATGGAGATGAAAACAAGAGGCAAATGACAAATAATGTAAATTGCAATGAGATGAGATTTGTGAATAAAAACCTAATAGATGTTGATGATGTCTCCCCGACAACGACACCAGAAATTCCTTTTGATGCGGCTTGAAACTGCGTCGGTATTTCCCCAAAGAGGAAGGGATGATGCAGTACAGCTTCGGTAGGTATTTCCCCCAGTCATGAAACCAAGGTTATCAATCCAGCAGGATAACCAACCAACATTATGTAAATGGTACCTGCACACAAATAACAAATACTTGTAACCCGACACGTAAGAGGGGTTGTCAATCCCTCCACGGTAAAAAGATAAATTGTTTTGTATAAGATTGGATAAATAGATCTAGCAAGAACACGAAATAAAACAAGTAAAGAAAAAGTGCAACAAGGTATTTTTGGGTTTTTGGAAATATAGATATGAAAACAAGATGATAAAAGATAGACCCGGGGCCGTAGATTTCACTAGTGGCTTCTCTCGAGAAAATAGCATGATGTAGACAAGATCTATTCATGTAGGAATAGACCCCATCTTTTTATCCTTAATAGCAATGATACATACATGCCTCGCTACCCCTTCTGTCACTGGGTGAGGACACTTCAAGATCGAGCCCATCACAAAGCACCTCTTCCCATTGCAAGAAAAATTGATCTAGTCGGCCTAACTAAACCAAAGATTCAGAGAAGAAATACGAGGCTATAAATAATCATGCATATAAGAGATCAAAGAAAACTCAAATCTTATCTTATATCTTATATTTACTAATTGGAGGCACCATTAGAGGCTCTACGTTTAATCCTGTAAAAGTAAATTATGCCTGTTAGATATCGTGGGCATTGCTAATCTAACCATACATCTTTATATGGAGGAGTACCACATCCAACTATTAAAATTGAGGAGTCCCATCAAAATAAAATAGAGGAGTCCCACGTCATGTCTTCCTCTACCTTTTTCCTCACAGGAATTGGACCCTCCTTAAACGCCTCCTTATATCTTCATCTACCTCTCATGCTTCTCCGCCGCCCCCCTAAAGCGTGAGGGTTTAATCTTGGAGGCTACGTTCTCCTACAAACAATTGGCTCCAGTATTCCTGATCTTGGTATATTCTTCATGGTCTCATTATTACAAGGCTAGGCATGACTAGCTCACCATCATCTCGCCTGGCCATTGGTGTGTTCTTCAATATGCGTCTCCACATCCGTGGTTCTGATCTCGACGAGGAGTCTCATCTCGGAGGTCCTTCCTATTGCAAAGGTATGTATTTGATTGTAGATATTATCTCTGGTAGGAGGAGAATTTTGTTCTTTTGATAATTAAAAGAGGAACACTTGATGTAATGTAATCATACATAGTTTTTGAATTTTTTTTATCCTACACACCTTCAATAGTTCTCCCCCTCTATGTAGCCGCCACCACTGTATGAGGTCCACCTGCTCCACAAGCCTGTGCTTGACTTCCTCCAGTACCACTACCATATAGCACAGCCAGATGTACTCCCTCACACTGTCTAGCATGCTCTGCGTGGGAACCATGTGTGATCCACGAGCATGCATCAAATAGTATGTGCTGCCCCAGCCATGTTGTGTTTTCATATTGTGGTGTTCTTGGCCATGAAAGAGCCAAATCAGAGGAAAAATAATTATCAAGTGCATCCATGAACACATACGACAACTTCTTCGTTAGTCCCATTATGTTGAAAGGTTCAGTTTGTATGCTTTCTTTTGTTCAGGTTTGGAGCTATGCATCTTGCTGAAAGTGTACTACAAACATGGTTGAATAAACACCGCATCCTGCTAATATACAATCCAACTCATATAATATTTAGTCTTAAATGTACCAAAAAGGCTCTTGTGTCTTCATAGTTTAAAGTCAATCATCAATTTCCTGCAAGTACTTTAGTTGATCCAATCATGTTATGTTCAACCGAATCCAATTGAGTATTCAGTAGGTAATAAGTTAGAACCCAAATACATATGTGTGAAATCAAGACTTGCCTCATGACCAGATTATTAATAGGGAGCGGCCGAGAACCAGCAGGAGTGTTCTACATCTACAGTGGCATTTAGATTCCCAGCATGGATCAACCAAACACCAGTGTTAGTACACTTTGAGTTTAGTGGAGGCCTTATAGTATAGATTTTCACCCATGTTAGCCAACATAATTAGTTGACATTTTTGCATGGACATGATTTCGATCTCTTCTATTGTTTCTTATGGATATATCCTAATTAAATCTTTGATTGTCTATGTGCATGGTGTATATAATTATTCCACCTTGCAGCATTAAGCAAAGGTACGATGCCTAGACTTTTAATAGTTTGTATATATATTTAACTTTAAAGTTATACTAACTTTTCGGATTTCTCGATTATGTCTATAGTGTAATATTTATTTTGCAGACCATCGTCCATGCAAATGATTGGGTGTAGGATCGAAAGTATGTCTAGAGGGGGGGGGGGATTAGACTACTTGACCAAATAAAAATCTAGCCTTTCCCAATTTTAATTCTTGGCAGATTTTAGCAACTTAGCACAAGTCAAGCAAACAACCTACACATGCAATTCTAAGAGTATAGCAGTGGAATGTAAAAAAATTGCATATGAAGGTAAGGCAAGGAGTTTGGAGAGAGCAAACGCAATGTAGACACAGAGATTTTTGGCGTGGTTCTTATAGGTGGTGCTATCGTACATCCACGTTGATGGAGACTTCAACCCACGAAGGGCAACGGTTGCGCGAGTCCACGGAGGGCTCCACCCATGAAGGTTCCATGAAGAAGCAACCTTGTCTATCCCACCATGGCCATCGCCCACTAAGGACTTGCCTCACTAGGGTAGATCTTCATGAAATAGGCGATCTCCTTGCCCGTACAAACTCCTTGGTTCAACTCCACAATCTTGACAGAGGCTCCCAAGTGACACCTGACCAATCTAGGAGACACCTGACCAATCTAGGAGACACCTGACCACGTTGATGGAATATAAAGGATATCATCATTCAACCAAACATTAAGGTAGCATATGATCAACCACATGATCATATAAGTATCTCACACATGCACACAATAAAGTAGTTCAACCAAAATAGCAAGAGAGATAAAAAGCAAGACACTCTCTCTCGAAGCCTATGATCTATACATATTTCTCCCCCTTTGGCAACACGTTACCAAAAAGTTCGAAAATGCATAGTGCTATATGTCTCTCAGGCTTGGTCTTCGGGAGGTGGTGTAGATAGAACTCCAAGGACGAAGGCTTCCGATGAAGTAGTTGGAGATGATGGAGCGGGTGCTGGAGGTGGCACTGGAGCTGTAGCTGCTGGTGCCGACACTGAAGCTCTAGCATCTGAGACTGGCACTGCAGCAGACCTTGGACCTCGTGGCACATGCTTAAAAGCATCAGTGGTTGCTTTTCCTCTCCTCTCCTCTCCTCTGCTTCCTCCTGAAGCTGCTCAACTGCAGTCTAAATCTCAGTCACCTTCAGATCAAGATCATAGAATTTTGTTTCCACAATCCTCTCCAGGCTCTCCTGATTCCGAGTCAAGGTGGCCAAGCCCTTCTCAATCCTCAATGTAGCTTGAATCAGATAGCCTAACTGATCTTGCTTGTTCTTTAGGAAGAATCGAGATGCCTCTTCAACACTTGGCATCTGGGCAACTTTCTCAGCCTTTTCCTTGGCTCTCTCCTCCTGGACTTGAGCTGATGATGGTTCTTCCTCATTCATCACAACAGTGTTGTCTTCAAATTCAGGATGTAGAGGTAGATGCTCTTTTCTAGCAAGTAAGTCATGTGCCCATTTTAGAGTTGATGAGCTCCTGAATGTGTGGAGCATATCCACAACTCCTCTTTTGATCAGCAGCAGTCCTTTTGATCGTTTCTACAATCAAGCTCATAACTTTGAACTTCTGGGGGACATAAAAAATTTGTAGCATGTTAATGGAGTGTCCTTGGATCATCTTGTGATCTCCTGACTTGGGTAGCAATGTGTGCCTTAAGATCCAGTTAATGGTAGGCAGACCAGACAACAGATAGTGTACAGATCCAAACTTATGTGTTTCTAAAGCCTTATCAGGGATCTCCTTGTACATGTTTGCCATTGAGTTGTGGTCTTTCTTCTTGGTGGCATACACATCCAAGTCATCTTCATGTTCCTCTAGGGCATTGATTAGCTTGGCCCACTCATCAACTGTGGACTGGTACCTGGTAACCTCAGAGATCCAAACTATCCCCCATCTGGATAGAAGTGGGCAGTGGAGTAGAACTGCATGATCAACTCATTATTCCATTTGGTGAGCTTTTGTCCAACGAATTCATCTACTCCACAAGCCTGAAAGCTATCATACACTCCAGGAAGTGATCTTCATTTTCTTGGACGAACTCCCAGTCCACCCATGTCATGTCACACACTATGGGCTTCTTGTCAAGCAGAATAGTCTCATAGAAATCTTTTTGTTCCTTTGTATGGAACCTGTAGTCAACTGCAGTCCTCCTCCTAACAGCATAGGGATCAGACTGTCTCCACAACTTCAGTCCTGCATCTTTCCTAATGTGCATGTCCTCAGCGACTGGTGAGCATCATTGTGGTCAGGAATGTTGGGCTTCAACTTCCTCAAGACAAGAGAATCATCATCTTCTTTTTCAGCTTCAGGCACTGGGGCCTTGTTCTTCTCCTCAGCAGGTATACTCCTGGTGTTCCTCTTGGGTTTTGGGGGTTTCTGAGTAGCAGCCTTGGGAGCAGATTTGGGCTTAGATGGAGCAGCCCCTGACTTGATTGCATCTCCCATAAGCTTCTGAGCCTTAGGAGCTGGTGCAGCATCCTCTTCCTCCTCCTCCTCTTCCGAATCTCTCATAATGGAGGATCTATCAACTACTCTGGCAGTGGTCTTCTTGACCCTTTATTTTCTTTTCTTTTCTTTTCTTTCCTTCTCCAACTGCCTCTTCAGTTGGCTTGGAGGTTTCAGCAGTTGAGGCTCTGGCCTTAGACATGAGAATCCTTTTTGCTGGAGCCTTCTTGTGCATCCCTGGCTTTGTTGTAGCAGCTGAGCCATATTCTTTCTTCAGCACCTTTTTCTTGGAGCTGACTTCTTCCTCAACAGCCACATAATCCTCATCCTCAGAATCTGAGGTCTTCTTCTTCCTTGTTTTGGTGGCTGCCTTGGGCAAGTTGCTTGGTGTGCTCCTGCTGCCCTCATCAGAAGTGCTAGAGGGACTAGTGCTCTCACTCATATGAACCTGCTCCTCAGACTTGTTCTGGCTATCAATTTGATTAGACATCTTGCAGGCAAACTGTCAGCAGACCCTGTGAATAGGTTGCAGATGAGGTAGAGTAGATGAGCATCATAAAGTGCGGAATTTTTGCAAAACAGATGACTTAAAAACTTAGTTTTAGTTCTTCACAGAAAGCATTTCGGATCTACCGATTTGTAAACTCGGTGATACCGAAGCAGCTTTTAGAACCTAAACTAGTGAACTTGGTCATACCGAGTCACAGTTCGGTGGCACCGAGACTGCTAAGGTTTCACAAAGAATCGAACTCGGTCACACCAATTTGCAATTTTCGGTCAGACCGAAAACGCATGTGCAATGGCCTAAGCCAAATCGGTGAGACCGATTTCTACAACTCGGTCGGTCTGAGATGAGTTCGGCGGAGACCTAACCCTAAATTTTCAAATCAAATCTAATCTACGGGATGCTTTCACTGGACAGGATAATTTCATACATGGCAAGAATCATGGCAAAGCAATGTGCTACGAATTCAGAGTTAAGGAATAGCACAAAGATCAAGTTCATACCCTACTTCGGCGGTGAACTTGCTACGGCGGCAACGGCGGGGTAGATTACCGTTGATGGCGGCGGAGACCAGCGGCGGGAGGTCGCTGACAGTGAGAGGACGATCTGGAGACCCGAGGAGGCAGAGCAGGTCACGCGCGGGTGAAGGGTTTTGGAAATTTTCCAAAATTTGACCCGTCAGTATATATAACCTGACCCTGTCGGTGTGACTGAGTGGAACAACTCGGTGGCACCGAGATGCAGAACTACAAGCGGTTACTGCAACTCAGTGTGACCGAAAAGTTCTAATCGGTTGCACCGAGATTGAAAACCTAGATCAACTTAGTGACCTCGTTGTGACCGAAATGGATGACTCGGTCATACCGAAATGCACAAAGAGGTTTTGGAAGTTTAATTCTGTGACGAATCAGGGACTCCGAGTGCTCTCACACAGAGTGGTTCAAATCTGACTTGATCAAACTTTGTGATGTAGCATGAATAGAGTTTGAGACGAGGAAAGCATAGATAGCTAGATGGAGTTCTTAGGCATTCTTGTCCATCCATTTGGCAAAAGAGAAAAAGCCAAACAATCAAAGCAACAAATGGATGTCCTCGAATGAGTAAAATATGCAACCAACATGCTCACACAATAAGATGGCAAAATAAATATGTGACAAAGCATGCACAAACACTCTAGCATCTATCAAGCAATTTGGCGATGACTAGGTCATCTATATATGAGTATATTGACTTAGGATTCAAATGAGAACATTTGATCGTAGGTCATACTCATCGTTTAAGCACAAGTGGGGTTGCCACTTTTACATAAAGCAGTGTTGTGTTCACACCATTAGAGTTGCTTTAGCTCAATTAATTAGAGTAAAGCTCCCCCTAGATGTGATATCCCCCCTAAGAGGGATGAACTAACCTTGGGTTTTGTCGATGATGACTTCATGTAGGTGTTGAAGATGTAGATGCTCAATGTTGATGTAGATCCTTTGGAGCAATCCTTTGGAGTGAGTTGCACTTTCAATACCTACACGGGTTAGTCCCACAAGGAACAAACAAGGATATCCATAGACATAGAGTGATATTCACATGAGATGATGTCCATGAATGCATTAGGTTACCTTGTCCCTTGTCCTACCAACAAGAGGGTTTGTGACTCCTTGAACTAGTGCAAGATATGGAAGTTGTTTGCACTTGTCCTCGCCAAAATGATATGAGTGAAGTGTGTTGGAGAAGTCACCCTCAAGAACTCTCTAGTTCTTCTTCTTCAGGATCCACACCATCTTGATGGGAATCCTTGGAGTTGTAGTCGTACTTGATGAAGTAGAACTTGATGTAGTCTTGGGAACCCACTTGACCAAGGCTTTGGGAGCTTCTTCAAATGCATCAATCTCCTCTTGAAGCTTGTCCTTGCCTTTTTGCTTGTGGTCTTGTGGTGGAAGATCATCTTGAGCTTGTGTTCCTTGGAAAGAAGTAGGATCATACTTCTCTTGTTGAGGAACAAATTTCCTCTTGGGGTATTGATCTTCTTCCCACTCAACTCCATTGTCATTGAACTTTCGTTCAAAACCAACACCTTGATTCTTCCGGTGTCTTCCTTGCTTGCGTACAATTTCCTCAAATTGCTTACTTCCGGCAAGGCTCTTGTAAACACCTTTCTCTATAATTCCCTTCAATAAGCTATTTTCTTGCTCAAGTGTAACTTGGCTAAGAGAATCATTAGTGGAATCAAGATAACTACTAGAAGCAACATCATTGGGTTTAGCACGATTATTGTTACTACTAGAAGAAGAATCTTTCTTACTCTTGTTGCTAGATTTAACTTGTGGCATGTAA